>NW_009798293.1:394240-473635 GCF_000520075.1 Aphanomyces astaci | reverse complement strand
ACGCGGGGGTTTACAGAGTGGATTACCTAATACACGCGAGTGTGATTCTTGACTATGCTCGATAAAGGTTGATGTTGAGTGCTTCTTGCTCGACTTTTCGTGCCAACGAGTTGCTAACAAGCTGGCTGCAAAGCTCGTGTGAGCTGGTGCACTGCGAGCTTACCCCAGTAGTAGGTCATTACTCTGCATGACTGCTTGGCCACGGGAGTTAATAAAACGAAGTAGTTTTAGTAAAACAACGCAAGTTTTAGATCAGCCAATGACAGAACGGTGGGGAAACTTACTTTTACGTCGAGTGCAACTTCAGTTTAGGTTAAACTTTGGATGGTTTTAGGAGCTAAAACAACGGGCAAAATATGTGAAAAGCACAATAATACGTATTACTATTAATATTAATAGTACTTCGAAGTATTAATAATAGAGTTATGAATTCGTTGTAGAATGTGGAGTTTCTAGTCCACTAATGAAATTGTTTCATTCCAACCAATGGTACTTCAGCGATGTTTGACCCAAAGACATGACGTTATAACGTTAACTTATGTAATTTTTGAGTAGTATACAATTGACGATATTGAATTGTGCTTCACTGTCAAGTCGACTTCTCGAATATACTGCCGGTCCAAATAAAAAGGACAATAGTATTATCACTCAACGCCCAAAGCGTAAGAGGTATACAGTACAATACTGTACAGTCAGTCACCCCCCGATTTTTGCAGCCTGGGTTGGTGCACAACTCATTGATAGATCCTAGTACTTTGGAATCCCGATCAAAGTGATATATTTCACGTGGTACCTCGGACATATGTCGTCATCACCCCACCAACTGTAAACTGCACTATTCAAAAGAGGATATGTCGGTGCTTTTCACTCGGGACTTTCATGCTCGCATTGACATTTGTCTGGACCAACCGTCGCCGGAACCAAACCTCGCGCAAACCGTTTTAGTTGACTCGTAGGATGATATCGAAAGGAATGGTGGTGCATAGGTCAGTTCATAGTACACTGAACCCTTATGACAAGCTTCGACATGAACTGCAACAAGCAAGAAGTTTGTGGCCCCAATCATGTATAAGCATATATCGTATATGAGTTCCAACTATGGCAACTTGTAATATATAGGGGTCTTTGTTAAATTTTATTGAGATTGCCACACGTGTCGCTAAAGTGGCGCATCCATCGCGAGCCAGGTGCACCACCACGACGCGGACGGGCATCCATCAACAATCGAGGACGGGCCTTCTTTGTGGAGATTGGTGCTGTCGTTCCAGATATACATATACACGAGGAGGGGGGCGCGGGGTCGCAGCACGGCCATGAGTGGCTCAACTCGGGGTCGCGCGACAACAACTTCTTGTGAGGTCACGCGGGTGGACGCGTTCCACTTTGTAGTGGGCTGAAAGGTCACACCATGCGGGGCCTGTAATCGCAAGGTGCGAGCCTGTCGCTCCGCCATGCGCAAGAGGCCCTGCTGGTCGCGCTGAGCAGGCGTTGCGGGGTCGACCCGCTTCGAGTCGGTCTTGGTGGAGCCGTTCCAGGGCTTCGCTTCGACGTGGACGCGCCGCGGCGGACGCTGCTGCATCAGGCGGCGAGCAGCCGCTCTCTTCTCGGCACGCTCAGCGGCGCGACGGCCTCGCTCCTCGTCGGAGACGGGGGCCACGCGCTTGGAGTGGATGTTCGTAGAACAGTTCCAACCCCGTTCAAGGGCTTGGATGGCAGCAGGAACTTGACGCATCATGTTGGATCATCATCGAAGATCGACTTAAGTCAACAATAAATACGTAATTTACGAACAGGTATGCAACACGACCGAATCGTCAACTCATGTTCTGTTACTACTTACTAGTAGTACTAATAGTAAGCACGACATGTACTGAAGGGTCAGACAAACCACGTGGATATCACTTTGCATGGGTATGTAGTATCCATGCAATTCAACACTTGTCCTACGTGACGCACACTCTTGACTCATGTGAAGATTGAGATTCACCCCATATATTCCGAAATTATTTGTCTCGGATTGGCTATAATCCAATTTTCTCTGGAAACGGCAAGTGGATATTAGCCAATCCGATTCGTCGGCGCGGTTTGTACAATCCATGAAGAATTGGGAAAATCAATGACCTGTTTGCGCGGATATGAGTTCCAACTAACGTTATGACAACTTGTAATATAGTAAAACTATTATACTAGTACGGGTCTTTGTTAAATGTTATGAGATTGCCAGTGTATCGTAACCATGCAAAAAAATTCCATTGTGGATGTATATATTGCGTTCTACGGAACTAGTGACCATAACTTTACAGTTAACGTGAACTCAACCCAACACCTTCTGTTCGTATCAGAGTCAACCTCTCCTTCCGTGCTCGACCTGGTAGTATGCCTATGGTGTCTGGACAAGAACGCTCCTCGCTATTGGCCACCCATCTCGTCTAGTGGTAGAGGCGAGGCGCCCCCGGAGTTTGCAGGAGGCGACGATTCGCGTTTGTTTGCAAATGGAGAAACTGGAAGCCAAGTCGTCGGCAAGTACTCCAGACGAGCTATTGAAACGTCCAGACGAGGTCTTGTGGGCGAATGCTGAGTGACTCACAAAGCAGTTGATTGATCCTCAAGTGGAGCAGTGATTAACATTTGATGGCACGTGCGCTGCATGCACACCTCTCCAATATGGGCATTTAAATTAGTGTGCTGGCTGCAGAATTATAGTAGCCAAACATGGCCTTATTGTACCGTCAGAAACAGGGTTAGGTTATAGTAAGTACAAATTCACAATGGAATTTTGCACGGTTAGGATATGGACTCGATTGAGGCTACTACATGCGATTAAATACGGGGCTAGCTACGCTACCTACTTAACTGAGGGAAAGTTGCGCGATGAGCGCCCGGCACACAGGGCACTTGACACTTTGTCGAATCCATATCATGACACAGTCTTCGTGGAAAACGTGGTCGCACGGAAGCTTCACGGTTGGCAGGTTTGGCACGTTGTCCCATGCCTCAAGGCAAATGCTGCAGCAGCCGTCCCAACAAATCCCGGGCGCGTCATCCACGTCCTTCATACTCAGCACCGCCAACGCGAGCTTATTTCGAGCATGCTGGACACCATCGGGGATGCCAAGAAACTTGCGCAGGAGCACGTAAAACCTCAGCATTTCATTCATGAGCAGTGACGTGTCGACGTAGTCGACTGGCATGCTCGTCAGCAGCCCAAACACGTTCAATAGCGACGTCGCAAAGCTCTCGATGTTGGCACCCTTGTGGTTCACGGCCGCGTCGGCGAAGTTGGCGCCAAGCACGCGATTCACTTCTTGCTGGACTTGACGGATCAAGGCTTCTACCTCGCCATCATGGCTCCGAGGTCCCGTTGGGGTATCGATGGCCCGCAAGAGCGACTGGATTTCGTGTTGGAACGCTTCAAGCTTCGACTTGCTGATTGCAGCTACCCACATGACGTCTTCTCCGTTGTCGAGCATGATTGTCGTTTCAATGGTCACGCGGTACACAACTTTGGGCCCAACCCACAATACGTGGCCGTGCGCGATGAATCCGTCCTGTCGAATGCTGCTCCATCGCCGCTCCATGTTGTCTTGGTCTTGGATTTCGAAATTCTCATTTCCTGACAATCAGAAAATTGTTCGAAAAAGACCTACGCTAATATGACCTGTATTTCAATTTACAATTGGTTCATATAATCAGAATAGCAAATTGCTTAATCTGTCGCAAGGTTCGCTGCACTTTTGAACCCGCATATAGGATCCGTTACTTGTCTGTAACACCATTTAGACGTGATTCTTGAAATTCTGGTCAATCTGTCATTGAAAGTTGGGCATATCATACTGGCGTTTATCCTATCCGCTTCCGCTGGGATGACACATTGAGCGTAGTCCCCATGTTGGTGCCACTACTCGTCTTCTTCATGATGACTTCGTTGTCAGCAGAGAACGTCGGTGATTGAACGTCAACAATCACGTGGTGGCCCATGATGCTCGAGACGTGGGCGACATACTCCCCACCGCCTTCACGGTGATTCCAACTCTGGGGAGATGCCACTGCAGTGCACGGATCGACGCCATAGTCCAACGCCCCAAACAAAGGGTCGAGCATCAACAGCGGGTACTTTTTGCGTTCGCCCACGCGCTTTGGTTTGGGTCGGATGAATTGCATGGTTGTGGGTGGCTCGACCGTGGGCTTGGGCCCCAGCGGTCTTGTGGTTCGCCAGTCCAAAGTCGGTAGGTTCAAAGCACATTTGACGGGCGACGGGTGGCACGTTGGTGTTGTTTGTACCTGGAATGGTTCAAGCGTCGGCAGCGTCGCGTTCGGCTCATTGGTCTCGCTAGACTGCGGCCGTCTACACACTATGCCGTCAACGCATCCGCGACCTTGTCAGGGAAACGACATTACCGAAAAGGGGATATTGGTGACGCCACTCTCGGCTGCCTTGATTTGGGCGACGGCGGCGGCGAATGCGTGGCCACCGCTACGTCGCTACAGGGTTGGATCGTGTTCAGTGTACAGTAGACCGTACACTGAACGCGCTTGGCTTCGAACTCGCTCAAGTGCCGCAACGTCTCCCGTGCCACTTCGCCGACGGATTTTTCGCCAAACATGGCAACTTTGAGCATTTCTAACCGAAACGAGCAGCCGATGCGCAGAAGTTGCTCCGACACTTTGGACGCTTGGATCAAGGCTTGGATGGATTCCGACGGGCTCTGGGCCATGCCCCACATCACGTGCACCGCGCCTTCTAGCATGGACATCGTCACCGCCGCGTCCACGTCCCATCGCGCCAGGAACGACACGATGTGCGGAAGCGCATGGGCTGCCACGAGGGCCGGCACGACTCGGATGTGGTCTTTGGCCATGGCGCTCAAGGCGGCCAGACCGCTCTCGACCCTACCGGCAAGAAAGATAATCCGTCTGAAATCTTCACACTATTCGGATATTTATGTACAAGACAGGCCCCAACGCCGGGGGCAGGTCCGGGGGCAGCTCTGGATGCAGCATCTGCACGAGAATCGTGTGGACGTGGTGGCGCAGACACAATTCGTTCACGTTTCCGACCCCCACGGCGTTCTCGTTGGCGATGGCAGCGACGATTCGGGCGATTTCACTGCGACACTGGTGGTCGTGCTGGGTTAAAAATCCCTTGACTTTGCTCGAGGCAAAGTGCACTCGCTTGAGGATCCTCGTGAGGATGTTGAGGCGGTAGATGGCCGCGCGGCCGTCCGCGAGCCGGCCCAACTGGGCCAGCAACGTGTAAAATGTCGGCGGCAGCGCCACGAGCCTGCCACGTCATACCTTCTCAACACTTGCGAGGAAGAGTCCATCACGTACTTGTCGTCTTGGGCGCTTTCACAAAGGCACACTGCCAGTTGCGGCGGCATGGACCTAAGCCCATTACACACGTCGCTCGGAACGTTCGGCACGAGGCCTGCGACAACGTCCAAGCAACGCGCGTGCAGCACTTGGGCGCACGTGGCGTTGGTCGAGCACAGCTGGGCGAGGGTACCGCAGCACCATTTGACCACTCGCGGCAGCGGATCGTCCGCCGCCAGTGTGTGGAGGAGCGCGGGCGTGGCCCTAGAGACGCGTTTTAGCTTTATGAATATGGTTCATCAGATAATACGCAAAAGAACGTACGCGGCAACCAGTCGCTTGGCCAAGTCTGCAATCCCCGCCTGGTCCAACGCCACTCCGTGAACGCTCGTGGCCACCGGCCACGTCTGCTGCTCGAGCAGGGACAGCGACGGCATGAGCAGTCCCACGAGCTGCACCGCGCACTTGACGACGTCGACGTCGTCGGCCGCGAAGTCGCCCACGGTGCTAATGTTATAATCAAATCATGGGTGTATTGGTTGTGGATTGTTTGGACGAGTACAGTACTTGACAGGTCGACAACACGCGACGACGTCTTCCAATGCGTGCACCTTGAAGAGCGTTCTCAAATAAAACACCTGAGCCGCCAATACGACAGTCCGCGGTTGGTGGGTCTGGACCTGGCACCGGAGCAGGCGTAGCATGGCGCGGCAGGCTTCGGCGGTGCTCTGGAGGTGCCGCTGGTGGTCCACGCGGGAAAAGGACGCGCATCCCCCCCCTTCGCTCCCCTCCATCCGATTTGTCTGCACCACCACCGCCAAGTGCGTGGCCACGTCTTGTCGAAACGCCAGCGTCGACGCTACGCTGGCCACTCGACATAGATGGGACAGCACTATGGCGCTAATGTGCCTACATCACCTTCTCTCAGTCTTGTCGTCAAAGCAGCTGAAGCGGGCGTCGTACCGCTGAGACCGCGACTGTTGGGTCGGTTGCCCCGGCGGTTGCACGAGCAGCTCGAGCACGAGGGGCAGGGTGTTGGTCGTTTGGAAATACTGCGCACTGTGGCCTGCGGTGTCGTGGGTGACGCAATGTAGCAAGCACACATGGACGTGGTCGAGTAATGTGTGGGGCGACACCAGCAACGTCATCGGGACAAAGGACACCCCGTTGTCGTTGCTTCGAAAGGTCGTGGGAAACGACAGCAACGAATTGACGGGGTTGGCACACACCACGATCGCAAGAAGCCCCACGACAAAGCGGTAGCCTACCCATTCGTGACATTACTTTCCAATACACACGACGACAGACAGGAACGCACTGTTGTTGGGGGCGTGCATCCCCGGTGCACACAACGGGCGTACCAATGGCACCAATCCCGCCACCATGAGTCCGTCGCGGCCCTCTTCCCGCGACGCGAGGGCCATGAGCAGCTGAAGGGCTGCGAGCACCACGTCCGACCCCCCCGTGTCGCTGAGACACTGTACGATCGTCGACAGGTATCGGCCTGCATTCCGTGTGACGAGGTCCACTAGCAACGGGTATCCGACGTCGTAGGCCAGCTTGTGCAGCACCTGCCCCAAAGTCGTCATTGCATATGGTGTGCCATATTCGAGATGGAGATGTACGTACCTGGAGGAGGCCGGTGGTGACGGATGGGGGCGAAGCCATGTCTAGTGTGCGAAGCAATATGCCAACGATAGTCGGTGTTGCAAGTTGCTCCACAACTAGCGCGGACAAGTGGCGGTTGCGGTAGGCCGTGTCTCGCGCGTCCGCGGTGTCGTCGTTGCGACTGACCAGACTGGAACTACTGACGTGGGTGCTGCGGTGGCTCTTGACGGATAAGGTTCGCGTGAGGCTGTGGTACGTTTTGGCCGAGACAACCGTCCCGCCAGACACGTCCGACGCGTTACTCGACACACCCGTGCGTTGTTTGTGCACGACGTCGCAGACGCTTTGCGCCACACGGTCCAAAAATGCGATCGCCAGGGCTTTGTCTAGTTCAAAAGCAGACTTGGGTTGCAGACAATAGTTTTGGTTGTTGCTAGTTGTACCACAGTCGTTGCTAGCTTGGGCCAAGTTTGTCGCCACGTGCTGTACGACGTTGCTCCGCAAGATGTCGGAAATGCGGTCGGTATCGTGTGCCAGCACGATGAGGAGTTGGGTGGTGAGCGCCACGAGCGACGGACTGTGGCGATGTTGGACGCACTGGTTGAGCCACACCAGCCCCCCCGCGGGGATGATCTTGGCGCGGTCGTGACGGGGAAGGCCCGTGGCCGGCTGCAGCTCGTCCTGGACGAGGGTCGTCATGATGGTCATGTACGCCAACACGGCGCGCTCGGGCATGGGGGCGTGGCCCAGTACTTCATGGATGCACCGCTGCTGTCGGCTCAGCTCAATGCTCTTGGCCACGTTGATGGCTCGCATCCGCATGCGCGCCTCGACAGAGATGTCCTGGGTTCGGACCTGTCGTTCAAACTGCCGCCGCCGTCGAAAGTGCTGAAGAACTCGGGCGGCGCAGTCCATTTGCCGAAGCAGCACCGTGAGCGACCGAAGCACCGCGTTTTCGTGCGAGAGTGCCGCGGCGTACGGTACGGCAAAGACGGCCAAGAGCTCGGCGATGTTGAAGACGGCGTTGTTCTTGACATGGACAGTGAGTTTGCGGAAGGCTTTGTTGGAGAGCGTGCACAGGTTGTTTTCATTGGTCATGTTTGCCTCTGATGATAGTTAGACCGCGTCTCAAGAGTTTGAAGAAGGTTACCTTTGTGGAGGGTGTTGAGATGCAGCAGCATCTTGTGCGCCAGGCGCCGGCGGGCCACGTCCGAGCTCTTTTCGATTTCAGCGTACAGCGTGTCGATGGCTTCGTGTATTTTCACTCGATTCCAGAAGCGAGTGTCCCATTCCTCGGCCATGAGAATGCGATCCTACCCAAACTATCATGAGCTACGCCGACAGGTGGACGAATGGTACGAGTTCATCTTGGTGCATCTTGGACTCAAACTCTTCGTCAGAGGCACTGTCACTGTCGTTGTCAGTCGATATGGTGGCGGACGAGGTTTTCTTGAACGTGTCCGCGCGGTGGGCCAAGTGCAACGCGGCATGGCCCACTCCTTGGATATGGTCAACATTGATGGCGCTGGGGGGTTCTTTGTGTCGATCGAAGAACTGCTGCCGATCCTTGCCCACCTTGACTGTGCGATCCAGTGGTGTCGCTCCTTGCGCATGTTCCCATGGAAGTGACTTCTCAAAGGACGGCGTCGGCGCTGCTGCCGCCTTGGGCCTTGTCGGCATGAAACCGTTTCAGCTGTATCCACCAATCAGGGATCGCCAAAAGTCAACTGGAAACGCGAAACTGCGAACGCGGCGGCAGGCGCGATGGCCACTGCCTACGACCGACAGATGAAGTGGAAGCGGCATGGGGAGAAACGGGTAAGTAGCCATTCCAGTTGTCTACCACGATGTCACAGTCATGGTCGCGCGTGAGGTAGCTGGCGCACGAGTCCCGTCGGCTGGAGGATGCCAAGCACGAAGAATGCACATTCTCTCCACAGGTTGTCTATCCTCGCCATGTACAAACGCTTCAATAATGCTCCCTCGTAGACCAACAAGCATGACGTCAAACGCATTGTGGAGGGAGGCAAGTTGACCACCCATTCCGAAGTCCACGCCGCGCAAGTTCACGTGGCACGCCAGCAACGGGCTCGTGTGCATTCTGACGAAGCTCTGAAAAGGTACATTTTGGCTGGGATTGCAATGTTGTTGTTTCATGGACTCGTCTACAGGCAATTCTACATGTCCACGGGCAAAAACTACGACGAAGTGACCAGAGTAAAGCCATTCCGACTGAGCAACGGCAACAAGCCCCCACGGGTACGACCCTTCAGAGTAGAAACCGTAGGCCCTATCTATCCTATCGCCATTGCGCTTTACTATCGCACCATATTAGGACGCATCTCCACCGCCCGCCCCCAAATTAACGCGTGCGCGGTCTGAATCTCCGAGGAAGCAGCAGCATCCACTGGAGGCACATCCAACTGAAACCCCCGTCCAGGACGGCGTCGACAACAATAAGGGCGGGGGGGGGGACACGCCACCGCCGACATGGGACAAGTACGGCATGCCTTACTGTTATTCACTTGGTGTTGGTAATCAAACGATGTCGCAGGGAACGCGCCAGTTTGATTGGCATTATCGATGCCCAGCGACAGGAACTCAAAGCACGCGACAAGGGGCAAGCGGAAGCCGCCAAGATCGCCGACAAGTTTGCCACGGCCATCCTCGCGTTCGAAGAAAGGCTCGTGGCAGGTACAAATGATGAATAGACCAGTTAGTTGTATTGCATACTATTAGATAGTAAAGTGATACTTGTGTGGTGGTTGCAACATGTAGTGGAGGCCAAGAGCAAGCAGGAAGTGGTCGAGATGCGCAAAGCTATGGAGAGACAGCAAGGGCATGTGCTTATGATCTTGCACGCCATGGGTATCAGTGTCGACGACGGCAAAATCCACGACACCCGACCGCCGCGGCATCCCCTCTTTCGAAAAGAGTACGAAAAGAGCAGCTCGTGACACCGTTGTGGGCTACATTCGATTCGAGGCGGCGACGACTGTACTGTATCGCAGCATCCACATTAACAAACAATCTCGTGTTGTTTTGATCACGCCATTTACTACAACGAGCAGCGCACGGGGACCCCGTCCAATCGGAGTTGCGCCTTGACTTGATCGATCGTGACTTCTTGTCGATGAAAGATGCCTGCCGCCAGCGCCGCGTCGCATCCTGTCTCACTAATATACAAGGGCACATGAGGCAAGGGCATGAAAACTCTCTCAGTGGTGACAAACGTACGCAAACACAGTCGTGAAATGGCTGGGGCGGCCGGCGCCGCTCGACGCGACCACCGGAATCGTCACGGCGGCCTTGACGAGGCCAATCAAGTCCAAGTCGTAGCCGGCGTTCTGGCCGTCCATGTCGACGCAATTCAGCAGAATTTCACCTGCGCCCAGCGCTTCACACGCCTACATAATACAGTGGTGGTCCGCCATAGATGAATTCTACACCACTCGCTTCTCCAATCATCCATTGCACGAGGCAAACACACAACAAGTACCCATCCACATGACAATTCACAGGTCTACTAGTACTACTACTAGTACTACTACCCACAATCCAAAGCAGACTAGTTAGCGCCTACCTGCACCAGCTGCACAACGTCCAGCGCTCGGCCTTCGCGCCCCCCCTTGACCATCACTTGGTACCAGCAAAACCGCTCGTCGAGCGGCCCCCGCTGGTGCTTGAGCTCCACGGCAGCCGCGTGCGCCGCCAGTGACTCGACGTACACGCGGCGCGGGTCCACTGACACGACCACCGCCTGGCGGCCGTACACGGTCGAGATTTGCTCGATCGAGCTCTTCTCGGTCACGACTGTGCCGGCTAGATGCGCCTCCGCGGCGTCGACGGCGTCGCTGCCGATCGATACTTTGTCCGCCCCAGCGCGAAAGTACCGCGCCGCCACATCCAGCGCCGACCACCGGCGATTGGTGGCGTCCGTGTACCCGCGGATGCCGCCGCCGACAGTCAGCGGCACGAACACGCGGGCGGACGCGGCTTCCAGCACCGCCAGCATGGGCGAGTCGTCCAGCGGCTGCTCTCGAAAACTCGTGATGTTGAGAAAGGCAATCTCGTCGGCACCCTAAACGACGAGCATGACAAAGTGATATTTCGATAGCAAAGTGCACTTTAGACCGTGTAAGACAGAAAGACATTCAAGCGACCACCATATCTGATATATCAGTCCCACCTCGGAATAGTACCGGGCGCACAGGTCCACTGGTTTGCCCATGTTGCGAACTTGGCCGTCGTTCGACGCTTCGCGCACGTCGTACTGGTCGCCCTTGGTCACTACGAGGTCCCCGGCGTCGTTGGCGCGCACGTCCAAGCATCTAATGGACAAGCGTTAAGGGATGAACAAGGAAAGAGTTCACGTACGCAATGACTCGCTTGCGCAAAACGGTCGTGGGCGCTGCGTGAGTGAGCGCAGTGGGAGCAGCACCTTCGAGGAACCCGCGCAGCATGTGCAGGCCAACGGCGCCACTCTTTTCGGGATGGAATTGGGTAGCCACGATGTTTCCGTGCTGGATGGCGCTGATAAACTCGACATCACCGTAGTTGGTGGTCGTGAGGACCCATACCTTGTTGGCGGACGATGCGGACGCGCGGAACGAATGGACAAAGTACACAGTGGGGTCGGAGGACGCGTCC
The DNA here is from genome assembly GCF_000520075.1 of Aphanomyces astaci. Lineage (NCBI taxonomy): Eukaryota > Oomycota > Saprolegniomycetes > Saprolegniales > Verrucalvaceae > Aphanomyces > Aphanomyces astaci. The sequence goes on along the minus strand of NW_009798293.1, from coordinate 462,064 downwards.
ACATGCGCAAAGATCGGCGACGACTGATGCAAATTTACGCCATTCCATCCGATGTGCGGGACGGCCAAGTTATCAGAAGGAAACCTGGCGACGAGCCCTGGGACGATGCCGAGACCAGGAACACCCGGACATTCTTCGCTACCTTCGAAAAGTGTTTGCATACCAAGGCAGATCCCCATGAACCGTTTGTTCGCGAGGATGTACGCTTTCAATGCGTCCACATAGTTGTGCGACGTAAGGAACGTCATGGCCTGTGCAAAGTTGCCCACCCCGGGGAAGAGCAGGATGGATGCATTTTCGATATCTTCGACCCGCTCAACATCTACAGGGGTATATCCAAGCGCATGAAGAGCGTTCTTGAGGCTTCGGACATTGCCGGCGCCGTAATCGAGCACATGGACGACCGGATTCGGCATTTTCGACTGTGATGGAAGATCCAGTGTGAAAGGAAATTTCGTCGTGGTACGTTTGTTAAAAAATAGATAAATGTTTAAATTAGTTGGAATTATCCACTTGGCTTTTGTAAACAATAAAATGCGTTTGGACAATAATGATGTATTTTTTTATTCGGTCCGCAGGAATATTCGACGATTGGCTTGTCGTTGGGGATTGGTCAATTCGAATCCACGAACAGCCACGGGCATTCTTGTGGGGGATGGGAGGAAGCGTGGGCAAAATGGAATCCGTCGTGTGCCAGTAAGCACAACATGACGCGAGATGTTGTGTTACTAGATGGTTGCATATACGAGTTGTAAGGCCAACCCACGACCTTTCCTATCGAGAATGCAATGGACTCGCTTGGCTCACTGGTTCCGACATCATCAGCTCACGAACAGTAGAAGTTAGGGAAGTTGACAATGCATGGTTGATGGTTCAATCTTGCACCGCTTTCGACCCCACAGTTCGTGTCGCCTCTTTCATTCCATACTGTCGGGAACTTCAATCTGAGTCATAGTCAGTGATTTGTGCTCGGAACGAGGCGTCGAACAGAAGGAGCATGTATGCAATGCGTAGGCCCCACATCTCGGAGGGGGGGTGCTGTCTGCTACCACCAAAAGGGCATCCCTAGACTGTTGCTTGTGCAAAGCCCCCAAGGTTCTTGTCCACGCAAGTATGATGACGTTGTCAGGCTAAGAATAGCCCCATCTGTGGCATCCTCCGTAGCGTGACCATGGCCGAGTGGTCCCCTTCGAACAAGAAACCCGCGGCGATGGGGGCTTTCAACCTCGTACGTCTGCTGCACAGATAACATGACCGTCATGACGACAACGTGCCGTATCCACAGGCATCCAAAGCGTCGCAGCGGCAAATGTGGCGGCGGGAGGCTGAGAATGGTCCATCTGTGCCTCTTACGACCTCGCACGAGCCCAAGAATCCGTTCGACTGCATGTAAATGCATGTTCGCTACATCCTAGTAGATTATTACTAGTATTCATGAATGGCCTTGGAATTAGCAAGCAAATCTTGCCGGCGGAATTGGATCCGTACGAGGAGAGGCGGTTGTTTGCGTCGCGGATGGCGCGGACCGCGCAGCGCACCCGACCGAATCATGACGAGCGGCAACCATACGGCGTCAAGTCCGTCGACAACAACTTGCCCCTAGCTACATACGACATTGACCACGGCGGCAAGGCGGTGCGATCCACCCCCTTGTCCCTCGACCACCCATTTCGTCACACTCGGGTAGACGCTGTCCACTGCCGTCGAGGCGTCCACGATGGCGTACTCCGCAGCGTTCAAGTACGCTCATCACCATTGGGCTTTCAAGTTTGGAAATGCATAACCCGATGATGCGATGAAACGATAGACGGGATGGATGGTGGTAACCAGGTTCACATGGTATGCTGTAGGTCCAAGAAGCATCGGTTTGCGAGCACGCAGGCGTACAAACTGGGGACGTTTGCCAGCTTTGTAAAAGAGCCATACGCGTACGTCATTGATACAGTGCATGGCGTTAGAGAGTCTTGCTAAGGAGCTATGCGATTGATATGTGTGTGGGGGGGGTTGGGGGTTTTAGTTAGAGAAGTACTGTGTGAACAGGAGAATTGTAGCCACCCCGAAGACATGGGGCCTGGCACGTACCGCCTGCGCATGCACACGCTGCGGATCAAAAACATTCAGGGCGAAGACTACACGTTTGCGAGCCACACCGTGCGGTTTCACACGCCTCGTTTGGTGCGTAAGCAACTTCGACAGCAATTTTCACTGTTCATTGTTATAGCCAGCGGTCGAGTCATCGTCGTCGTCGCCAGTGAAAAGTCATGCGAAGCCAACCGTGAGCTCGGCGGTGGCCATGTCCCAGACGCCGCGCTTCCAGTCCGACACCGCGTTCCCAGGTTGGATCATCTTGAAGCCATCCATGACGTGACATGCTACAATAATGGCGCCGTAGAAAACTATGCGTCGTCCAAGCAGCAGCGGGTCTTTTACCCTCCGGATGTCGTCTACGAGAAGCCCTCCATCTTACGAGTACACATGGTATTCACGTGGAGGGGCTGAGGACTGACAGGCGGTGGTAGAATACAATCAAAGAGTCGGTGGCGACATCTACGGTCAAGTACGGCGGCATGACGTCCAACGCAGACCGGCTCATGTCGGTATGGAGTCCGCGGGTGCCAAGGGAAATGCTACTGTACTGATGTATATGTGTTAGACTGCCGCCATGGTGCACAACATGCCAGGGGCGCCGAAGCTTCATCCCGCAACAACAGACGCATTGGGACCTGGCTCGTACAAGAGCTCGACGACACAGTTTGCGCACAAGGAAGAGTCCAAGGCCAAAGCGTTCACGTCGCTGTTGCCATCCGAGGTACATCCGTTGGGGCAGCATACGCCAATAGGCCGTGATTTCTACGTAGCACACCAAGGACCGATTCGGCATGAAGCCAAACAAGAACGCAGGCTTCATCGAAGCCAGGTTCCGAAGGTTCTGCACAGGATGAAAGAAGTTGGCGGGAGTCATTTAGAGGTTTATAACCTATAAAAACGTCATTGGACATTTCGAACAAATGAATACAATTAAATACGAACATACAGTACTACTGTATGTACTCTGAAGTACTGTAACGATATTGGATTTTTCACGAAACGAGTAAAACGATAAAACGTAGGTGTGAATTTCACAGTACAAAACCAGCTACCAAGCTGGCGGCGGCTTAACAACGCGATCTTGGGAATGGACATGTCGGAAGAAGGCGCAGGTGGGAGAACTCTACCTATGCGCGCTATATGCATGCCATTGAGTGACTATGCGTCTTGTGTAGATGGAGTCGACTTTGACTACCTCGTGGAACTAATCCGCAGTGCCGTGGGTCCTTACGTCGTGGACGAGAACGGGGACCCTGTGACGCCGCTGCAGCTGCTGCCTCGACGTAGGTTCAAGTACACTGAATGAAGTGGCCTGAATATTCTTGTAGCTCGTACAGCGCTGGGAGCTCACTTCAATCTTGGATTTGAGTTCGAAGAAGGTATTGATGACAGTGGCGATTCATGCGAAGAAGGTGAGGTCGCCTACCGACCCGACGAAGGGATGGAAGGGCAGGTCCATACATGGATGCCTTCAGGCTATACAGACATAGCGCATTCTCGGAGCCAGGTACAGGACGACGTGGTCACTAGTGACGTGATTCCGTCGACTGCGACCCTCGCGCAAGCGCCGTTCTTTCTGCGACCGCTGTCCCCTGACTGCTTGTCTCCACAATCCCGCATCGAACGCGTTCTTGGTCCAGGCGCTTCCCTGGAACCACGTCCTCCTGCGCGTCGGCGGCATCCGTTCGACTCGAACAATCAAGCTTCACCACCACCGCGACGCACTCGCGTCGGCCACGTGCCACCCGCGTCCTTTAACGTGCACGCCACCATCTTCTCGGACGAATCTGACGACGAAGATGCGCAGGACGACGACATGCACAACTCGACGCTGTCGTCGGTCTCGTCCGATCTAGACACCAACGACGATACCCATCACATGATGCATGCTTCCAACGGCGTCCGCAGCTTGCCGCATCTTGTGTTTCCTCATTTGGTAGCGCTCGGCTTTGACGCAGCCACGACCCTCTCGGCCCTGCAAGCTCATGTCCACGACCTTCAAACCCTGCAAACGAATGGCCACGACGACAGTGTAGACGACGACGACGACGACGACGACGGGAACGAGAAGGACGTGCTGGCGTTTGTGGCGCTGGTGCAAAGCGTCGTGGACGGCCACGTTGGGCGTGGGAATGCCGACAACCAGACGCCGCCGCCGCCTCGTCCGGACGTCGCCTCCATGCTGCGTAAACTCATTCTGCAGCCGATTCCGCCCGACACGACCTTTCCTTGGCCAGTGTTTGACATGGTACCACTTGTACAATATTGGAGTTGTGTGTACAGAATAACATGTGCATATGTAGGCGCAGTATGAGTTTGGAACGTCCCGACCGGGTACGAGCTTTGGGTGTGTGGTTGTGGTCGTCAACTTGCCGCGGGTAGCCGCCGCCGGCCGTGCGTTCGACGCTGTCCGTCAGCTGCTGCTCGTGCACTTGTTTAGCATGGTGTCGAACCCGCTGCAAGTGATTTTACCCCTAGGCCCCCCAAATGCCACGACAATGAAAGGGTACTGTTGTTCGTAGAAGGTTTCAATAGTATTTATATATGTATATATATACTATTGAAACCATATATATATATGCAGATATATTATTGTACTAGTATATATATATATATATATATATTTGCGGATATATTATTGTACTAGAGTATATATATATTGATGTGTTTATTCGGATATATATTATTGTAGCCATGGATTTGTGGAGTTTCAGAACCGCCAGCAAGCGACCGTGGCGGCGCGAACGCTGGACGGACTCCAGTGGTGCCACGATGCCCCGCCGATCCGATCGATGCTGTTTCGGGAGTACCATGGCAGCAATGCTACTACTAGTACTAGTACTACTACTAGTACTACTACCTGCCATGCCAAGGAAGCAGTGGACGACCTGACTTTGCATGCGATGGACCTGATGAGCGAAGACGAGGACGGCCGTAGTGGGGACAACAACCTGAGTCTGCGCAATGACCAGCTCGAGTACTTGATCCATTACGTTGAGCAAGATCGCGACGCGATTCTGGTGCGGATGATCCGTCGATTGGTTGGTCATGAGAAAGGGATTATTGTAGATGGAAAACGAAGAGCTCAAAGACAAGCTCGAGGCGTACCGACAGCGCGAACATGAGCAGGAGGAGGCGCTGCACAGCCTCTCGGGCCTACGCAAGCGCATCCAAGTCAACGAGCACAAGTACAGAGATCACTTGAAGCACATGCGACAGAGTGAGCGCGCCATCGAGTGTCTCAAGCGGCGCATGAGCGAGCTCACGGGGTACATATATATATATTATATATATATGTGACATGGAGTAGAAACACGCAGGCACTGCATGCGCTCAGTGTGTCGGAACTGCGCGACTTGGAAGACACGCTCGACACTGCCTTGTACAAGGCGCGGGCGGTCAAGGTACGAACTAGTATTACTAGACCTGCTAGTAGATGGAGCAATGACATGTGTGGTATGTTTTGCAGGAGCAAAAGATTGTCGAGCAGCGCCAAGCGCTGGACAGACAGGTGGAGGTGCAGCAAGAGCTCAAGCTGTGTGTGATTTGCATGTCGGCAGAGAAGACCATCCTGTGCCTGCCGTGCCGCCACGTGTGCATGTGTCAGCCATGCTCGGAGCATTCCGAAGTCACGCGGTGTCCCATCTGTCGGCTCGACATTGCCGAGAAGATGGCCATCTTTGCATAAGAGGGTTGGTTATATATATGTATGTATATAAGTTACATTCAAACTTCTCTTGACCGGTCTTCAGTCGACAACGGCGGTCTGGCTTGGACGGCGGCGGCTCGTGTTGATATATATAAATATATATATATATATAGCGTATTCTCGATGCACTTCCGTTGATGCGTCGACGACTAGTACACTACATACTCTGGTTAAAAGCAGAACCGGCTGACTTTCCACACGTGGTTGCGAGGAGGCTGCTGCTTCTTTTTCGTCGGGGGGGTGATGCGCACGCGCTGGACCGTCACATCGTCGGCACTTTCGTCGCTCGTGCACGTGGTCATCGAGCACTCGGACTCGTCGTCGTCTTCGTCGACGCTTTGTTTGCGTTGGCGACGACTGGACGACACACTGCTGCTGCTGCTGCACGTGAAAAATTTGAAAATGCGCAGCATGAGCGACTCTTTGTTCTCCGACTGGATCTTGGCTTCCAACCGTTGCAGCCGCGCTTCCCGCTCAGCTAGTGACGCGGCCGTGGACGTCACCAGTCGCTGCAGGTGCTGCTTGTCCATCTCGACGCTGTCCAGTTTGGCCGTCAAGTGCTGGACCTGACTCTGCAGCGCCTCGTTGGCCGCCGTGAGCTCGATCTGGCCTTGCTCTAACCGATGCAAATGCACGCGGCGGAACTGGCGACTCATGATCGACAGCATCCGTGCCCCGAACAACGCTTTGCGCCAATGGTCCCGCGCCCGACGCCTGCGCACGAGTTCCTGCAGCCTTCGCTTGGCCAGCACCATGCGAACCTACACACAAGAGTATGATTACAGTCGTACTGACTGGTCTATTCGAATCAAACACTTTCTTTTTTATATTGAATATATATATATTTATATATGACGAGGATTATCGCATGATATGGCTTTATTACCTGGGTTTGAAGGAGCAATTGGGCCCGCTTGACTTTGACTTGTTGGAGCAGCCAGACAAAGCCGCGCTTGGCCAGGTACGCCACGCACGCCTTGCGACACAGTTTCTGGACGTACATGGCGCGCTGCAACGGCCCGAGCCACGTGAGCAGCCACTTTTGGCTGGGGGCGACCACGGGCTTTGCCAGCAACTTGTTGAGCAAGTCGATTTTGTCGTCGGGTTTGCCCTCAAATGACTTCATCACTTTCAGTTTCTTTGTCCATTTGGCCAACATGGACGCCACGCGCGCTTGGGTGGCGAGCGACTGGCGCTCCTTGCGCGCTTGAACCTGTCGCCACCAGCACTGCAGCGTCAGCGCCGACCGCCGGAAACGGACCTCGGCGAACACGCGTTCCCACATTTTAAAGACCATGACCTTGGTCACGGCAGACAGCCAGCGCCGCTTGACGAGGTAGTTGACGAGCATCGTCGGCATTTGATCTTCCATCTTGGTCACGTTCAGAAGCTTGTCCAGCAGATCAATCTTGCCTACACATCAACCCCCCAATATCTCAGTATGAGTTTGCTACATATGAAACTATATTTAATTATTATAATAATTTGAATATTCTGTTTTTCTTTCATATCATACAAAAAAAGACTTCTTTTTTTGAAATGACACATGACTCTAACGCGAATCAACAATAATATCAAATTAGTGTGTGACTTCAATTAGTGTGATACCAATCCCCACAGAACGAACGCGTTTTTACATACAAAATCCAGTACAAACAATCAATCGATAGATTTGGCAAAAAATTAGCACAAAAGTCAGCCAAATTTTGAGTAAAACGCGAATTCATACCTGTGCGGAAGAACAGCCGCGTGTCGCCGAGTCTGTATGCATCTGTGGGGAACGCCAGCGCCGCACAGATGGCTTGCGTGAAGAGCCGTTCGTTGCAGTTGAATTTCTCGTACAAGGCGTGGCCCACCACGGGAAGGTACGTGTCGACCACTTCGGCGTACAAGATCCGTGTCGGCAGCCCCACGCGAAGCACGGAGCATGCTTGGACGGTCCCGGAGCACCGCAGCTGGTCCACGACGCTAGCTCGATCAAACTTGCCCACTTCCATGTCTGCGTTGGGCTTGATGCACCGGATAAAGTTGCAGCGCGTGCCTTCCAGTTCACTCGCGAGGCCCCGCATCTGCACCGAGAACATTTGCGTCACACTGCCGCCCCGTTGGTTGTTGCTGTTTGGCGGCGAAGATGATGATGTCGGGGGGGACACTGGCAGGGCTTGCAAGATCGTCGACTTGGACGCGGCCATGAGCTCCTCAAACTGCGCCGAGATGATGTTGTTGTTCTTGTCAATGAACGAGTCAATGTGGTACTTGACCATGCCCGCATAATGCACGATGCAAAACATCTCGTGCGCTTCCTTGGGGTGCGGCGTCGGGAAACTACAAAAACATGTCATTCATACGAAGTGGGCCTCGGAATGTACGTAGTCCAAGCTCGTGTTATATATATATATATATATATATTTGTGTTATATATATATATTTGTGTTATATATATATATATATATATACTGTACCACGAGTGTCGTTTGAACAGCGTGTGCAGCCGTTCGTTGAGTTTCTTGTCGGACGGCCCTGGCAACCGCGAAATCGCGTCGATGGTCGAAAACACACCTGCAAAAAAGGCAATGACAAAACATTCTAGTTTTTTTCTTCGTCCTCTTCAGTGACCATATATATACGAAGAATATATATATATATATACATATACGAAGAATTTATAAATATATATATATACGAAGAATTTATAAATATATATATACGAAAAATTTATATATATATAAAAAAATTTCATCCTCGTCAGTGACCATGTATATAAATATATATATATATATATATCTACCTCCAGAGCGAGACGCCATGAGGTTCAGACACTCTTGGTTGTCCACGTACGAGATCAATTCGCTCGTGTCGTTCAAACGATCTGCCATCAACCTATCAGTAGCATATATATCATCATCATCATATCACAAGCATCAATTGTCCTTCTTCTCTCTTCATGCCGTGCTCACGTACTTTGTGGCGTTGGAGGAGGCAGTAGTAGTCGCGGCATACAGTGGGTCGCCGCCTGTAGACGCCCATGGAAACATGAGCGCGACGTTGTTGGGTACGTGGATGTGCTCGGACTTGTACAGTTCCTGCTCGGCCTGAAAGATGCACGTGTTGAAGATACTCTGGAGCGTTTCATTGGCGTAGTTGATGAGCAGTTGCTCAAATGAGTTGCGATTGTGCGGCTCAAAGTCCTCAAAGCCAAAGATGTCGAGCACGCCAATGTACGGCAGCACGTCCCGCAGCGCCTCGTTGTACTCGAGCGCGCTCGCACATCGTCGCATGAGCCACGTAAACACGAGCTCGTACACGGTCTTGGCGATCGTGTCGCGGCTGTACGTGGCCTGTCGGATGTCCTTTTTGAGGTAGTAGATTGAGTTGCGGCGACTGCTGCTGCTGCGGGTGATGCGCTTGTTGAGCATCGCGGAAGACAGCAGGTCCTTCTGCATGCCCAGGAGCGCCGCGGCCACCTCCAACGCATCTTGCCCCGGACTGATGCACGCCGTCGTGCCTTCATCCGTCTCTTCTTCGACAAAGCTCACGTTCCCAAGATGCAGGACCCCCGCCACGAGTCGAAACAAGTCGACTTGCATGGCGGCGTCGATGCCGACCAGCTGCAGCGCGTCCGTGAGCTTGTGGAAGTTGGCGGCGTCGTCCAAAGCGTCGCTCCTCGCGGTGCATCCGGATCGGTTCAGGTACTGAAACGACGCGATCATGTGTTCCGCATCGAGCGACGCCGTCAGATGCAGCGGGTCCAGCAGGTCCACGCGGCCAGACCGAAGCAGTTCGTAAAAGATGTGAAAGTTGCGCTCCCCCATCGGCGGATGCACGAGCCGAGATTTTTCCAGAAGGTACGTGTCGATGGACGCGCCCGTGAGGTGGTGGTGCCGCGACGAGAACTGCAGCCGCATGTACTTGCCGAACCGACTCGAGTTGTGGTTGCGGTGGGTCTTGGCGTTCCCGAACGACTCGAGGATCGGGATCGTCTCCATCAACCGGTCGCCCAACGTCACGGACGACCACACCCCGACGACACTACTCGGCGCGTCGCGGCTTGAGAACGACGACAGCACGCGCGGCGCGTGGCGGACGGACACGCGCGTGACCTCGGGCTCGTTGCCGCTGTCGTCCACGCTCTGGCGGTGAGACATGGCGCGCACCGTGAGAAAGTCCAGGATGATCTTGGACGTTTCCGTCTTGCCCGACCCGCTTTCGCCGCTGATAATGATCGATTGGTTCTGCATCACGGGACGCACCGTCGCCAACTGCCGATACGCACTCTAGACCACACAGTCAGGATGATTGTCGAGACAAAGAACGACGACAGAGTGTAGTACGTACCTCGGCGACGTGGTACGGATGCGGAGGGCACTTGTCGAGCGACTGGCCAATGTATCCGTCCTTATCGGGCTCCTCGAGGTACCGAAGGGGGTTGATTGCGATCAACACGTTTGCCATGAAAGTGTACGGGCGCTGGTTGGACAGCACAGATCGGTCCTGCAAGTTCTTGGCCAGGGCGGCTTCGTGCAAGTGGTGCAGCGACGTCATATCGGCACACGTGCTATCGTCATCACAGGTTAGAACCCATGCACGTTAAAATAGTCGATAGCATGTTACTAGTTACCTGAACAACGGGTTGGACGGAAAGATTGGCGTCATGGTCACGTTGATGAGGTCCTGTTGCACTGGTTGAAGCACATCGCCCGAGTCTTCGTCGACGAGATCGAACGTCGCGGTGGTGGTGTCGGCGTCGTACGCACTAACTTTCCCCAGCACCCATCCATTGCTCCCTATTTGCTTCCAGTACAGGTCGCCCACACGGATTTTCTCTGGCTGGTCGTCGGACGTCATGGCAGCGGCGGGCGCAGATAATACCAAGTGAGTGCTTCCGTTACATCGATTCAGCATGCTCGTTGTTGCTGGCATTTTATTTCGAACTTTTGTATACAAATTAATTTCCCAGAATCGGTCAACACTTGGTTTCTGTATACAAACAGGAGATGCATAGAATATAATCACGTCCAATTATAATTCACGACACTCCCGCTCTGGCCTTTTTCAAGTCCTGTAACTCCATAAAACTCCAGTCCAATTCGGCATTTCTAGTAAGCGCTGATTGATCAATGACATTTCAGGCATATTTAGCCTAATTAGGGGAAATTATGGTAGCTTTTAGCACGATATCCGTAACATATACAAGATGCTGTAGGTTGACGTATAGGCATACACCGCGCTGATTGGCTGTCATGTGGACCTGAATGTACCGTGTCGGCTTCTCCGCCGACGTCGATCTCAGGACGCCTCCGTCGATCAACCACTCTCAGGACGGCTCGGTCAATCAACCGAATGCTGTGGTTCTATCGCTCAACGCCTCTGTGGTGTTGTCCTATTGCACGGACTGCAAGTGGTCGATCATGATGGCAATAGAGATCGATACGGACGAGAACATTTGGGACACCTTCAGCAGCTGTACATTTGTCACTGAGCCGGTCGAGCCTCAGGCCGAGCCGCGTTGTTTGGTGGCCATCGTCAAGCAGTGAAACGCGTGAAGGAAAGGTATTGACACTAACGTTATGCGTGCAATGCAATGCGATATGCATATAGAATCGTACGCTTGGCCGAAAATGTGCTCCAGAACCCACATGTACACCTTATGGAAACCGAGGAGGCCTCCCAACCATTCCGTACACTTTTTCCTATCCCTGGCTATGGACTTTGATCTTGGTAGTAACAAGACACTGAGAACTCCAGCGATCACCTTCCATGTGGTGTACATGTGCGGTGACAGTGTAGAGATTGACAAGGAGCATGACCAATTAATCATACACTTACCAACGGGAAGTATTCGATGGGTACTACCGGTACGCGTATACTATGCAGAGGTTGTGGGCTGCACATATAATCAAGGCGAGGGAGGATGGGTAGTAAAATCCACCGGCAACAGCTCCACGTAGTTGGGATTGAATCGGCACGCCTTGATGGAAGAATGTGGCGTTGGGCTGTCCAAGACGACCTCGTAGCATTCCTCGTAGTCCTGACACAGGTTGCATGGATCTTCTACGTCGTCTGCCGCCAAAAGTATTGCCACCACCGCCAGTATCGCCGCCTTCGTCCGAAACATCATGATTGCAAGGCCAACGTATTGCTGTTGTGGGCTTTGGATTCGATTTATGTTGAGCGGTCCAATCGGAATCGAGTGAAACGGTCGTGATGAAACGACAAAACAGATATATATTTCCTAGACCGAGTAGATAAATGAAGATTTCCAAATTGTTTTCATTTAATAAAATTATTTGGAAGTATATATACTACGTAGTACTGTGGAGATAGATATTACGTCGAAGTAGTAGTCCTTTTCTGGAGATATAAATAGATGATTTCAAACCCATGGATATTTTTGTGTACCAAATATCTTGGAGATATATTGGCTCGGCAGCATTTCACCTGCGGCGGCGCGATGGAAACGACTACAGTGAAGTCGCTCTTGGAGGAGGATGCTGCGATCCTCGTGGACATCAAGAAGGAACTGCAGGATATCCATCTCATGATGGAAACACCTTCGCAGCATGCAGTCCGTCCAGGAAGTCCTCTGTCCTCGTCGAACGTTGAGGTGGCGGCATCGACGGCTAAGCAATTATCCATTCGCAAGCGGTTTAAAACCGCGGTGCGACAGCTCGTATTCATGGAGAAGACAAAGGACAAGGTGCACGAAGCGTACGAGAGCGAAAGCGTGAGCCGGCTGCGAAACATGCCCACGCTCTCGCTCTTGTGTGCCGTGCCGTTGTTTCAAACCCTCGACGGCGCCGCCCTCATGGACCTGAACGCGCACGTCCAAGTCACATCCCATTCTGCCAACAGCACCATCTTTGCCAAGGGCCTCGACGCGTGTGTGTACATCATTCGATGCGGCACGGCATGGGTCAAAGCTCCAGGGAAGGAGCGCACGAGTGGCGAGTTCCATCACGACGACGTCGTGTGCGAGAGCGGCGACATCGTCGACCCCGTCGAGTTTCTCGACAAAAACGACCAATTCAAATGCGTCGCCGTCGGGCTTGTCGACGCACTGGCCATTCCACGGGAGGTATAAACGATTGCCACGTCGTCCATGTTCTCACGACCGCTCCTTACGCAGGTACTGCTCAAGTACAAGGACCACCTTCCAAGACTCTCTGACTCGCTGCACAGCGTCCGCTACATCAACAAAGCGGTAAGACACATCGCCACGACGACATGCCATTCACAGTTACGTGTATGTGTGTAGTGCGAAAGCTTCCGCAAGTGGGCCAGCCACACAGCAAGTGGCTTGCGCTACGAAGCCAAAGACAGCAACGAATCGACGACCAATCCGAGCCTTTACGTGTCGCCGCAGTCGTTCATTCGTGAAATTCTGCTGTCGATTTCCCCAGAGCTGGACCTGGACCACTGCATCCAGTGCATGGCGCGGCTGTTTACCCGCGTCTTTCAAGCGCAAACCATCCGCCTCTACCTCCTCAACCCCCGGGCCACCCACTTTCTCACCAAGGTTCAGTTGGTTGGTTGGATATTTTGTCACGTTTCTCAAATGTCTTGTAGTTTGCCACAGATGGCGGATCTGGCGCCCAAGTACCGACGTCGATGGGCGTTCCAGGGCTCGTGTACCGCCACCAACTGCCGCTGCAAATGACCATCGCCACCGCCGACACTGCCGCCATGCCGCAAGTCGACTGGCCGGCATACCACGCGCACAAATCCGTCGTGGCTGTGCCCGTGTTTCAGCCCAAGACGTCCGACGTCGTGCTTGCCGTGTGGGAGGTCATCAGCGACACCATCGAGTACTCTGCCCATGAAATGCATCTGCTGGAGCTCGCAGCCACGTTCATGCAGCCGTACTTGGGTCAGTGCGACCGGCCCACGCAGCGCATGGGGTCTATCTCTCAAGTGCGTACGACCGAGACAAGAGAAGCTGCTACTCGATCGATTTCTGCGGTTCGTTCTGACTGTGTCGAGGGTGGTAGGTCGAGACACCGTCGAGTATGAAGCCACGGGTGCTGCGGCTGGCAACCCCCATCTCCACGGTCCAGCTCACAGTGGGGCTATACCACGGAGACCAGTTGATCGTGCCAGAGGTGTCGATCGTGTCTGCCAAGGGCACGGCCGTGACTGGCAGCGTCAAGGAATTCGACTTTGCCGACGGCATCTCGTTCGGGTGCTCGGTGCAAAGCCTGCCCAGGGCCGTCCACGTCGTGTGGCGGGTGACGTCGGTGGCCAAACCGCACAAAGCACTGGCCCACGCCGCGTGTCTGCTGTTCTCGTTCGACCATTACCTCCGCACGGGTACCTTGACCCTGCGGTTGGAGAGAAAGTCGTCCGAGCTGTTGCCTGTTGGCTTTGAAGACTCGGTGCTGCTTTCGACTCATCATGAAGGTACCTAATGATCACGAATGCCAACGTGGTCTCATCTAACCTGCTGCTGCTGCTTGTATTGCGTAGACAACTATATGGTCGTTGAGTTCCCCAAGTACCAGTACCCACTGACGTATCGCAGCTACGACCCCGTGATGCTGTCGTCGCCGTGGCAGGCGCCGCCCGACTGTGCATCCGACCTCACGGATGTCCTGGCGGCGATTACAAGCGACCCCATGCGTCCACTGACGCCAGCAGACAAGGCGTACCTGTGGACGTCCCGCGATGCCCTTACGTCGACCCCGGCCGCGCTCATGCCGTTCCTCCTCTCCGTGGACTGGTCGAACCGAGCCCAAGTCACAGAAGCTTACGCGTTCTTGTATCGATGGTCCGCTCCAACGTATCTGCAGGTTCGAACGCTTGCGCTTGTTTCATGCTCACTCGAGACTTCCGTCATCACAGGCCCTACAACTCCTCAGCCGCAAGTTCCCCGATCCATTTGTACGAGCGTACGCCGTGCGTTGCCTTGATTCATTGCCCGATTACCGCCTCCGCCTGTACCTATTGCAACTCGTCCAAGCGCTAAAGTACGAGCCGCACCATGACTCGGCGCTCATGCGGTTCCTGTTTGTGCGCGCCGTCAAGTCCCCCAGCGAAGTCGGGTATGCCCTCTTTTGGCTCCTCCAAGCCGAGCTCCATCTACCGCTCGTCCACGGTACAGGGTATTCCTCCTAGTCTTCAACAGATATATCGACTAGGTACTACTGGTGGTTGTAGACCGGTTTCAGTTGCTCAGTACGCAATACTTGTGCCATTGCAGCACGTACCGCTTAGAACTGTACCAGTCCGTGTACGTGATGCGTTTACTGGAAGCCATCGCGATGCAGGTCAAGCTGCAGCCGTCCAAAGCCGCGAGCGAAGCCATGCTGCGCGACCGCCTCGCCAATGCGATCGTGCCCCAGTGGTTTCAAGTACGATTTCAAAATGCGATACGTAGTATTCCCTCGGTTTAGTGTGACCAATAACGACGACGACGACGGTGAAATTGGATAGCTGCCGCTGCACCCGACCGTGTTTTACACGTCGTTTGTGCCGGCGCAGTGCCGCGTGATGGATTCGGCCAAGAAGCCACTCTTCCTGTGCCTCGTCCCCATGAAACCTCTGCAGCCGCTACCAGCCCCGTCCAACTCGATATGCCACAACACGATCTTCAAGTGCGGCGACGATCTGCGCCAGGACCAACTCACGCTCCAGCTACTCCGCGTGATGGACGACCTGTGGAAGTCGGCGGGTTTGGACCTCAAAGTGTCTGCATATGCATGCGTGTCGACGGGGCACAACATCGGGTTCATCCAAGTGGTGGATCAAGCGTCGACGCTGGCCAGCATTTGCTGGGACCGGCACCGGCACCGGACCAGCAGGCGGGTGCGCAAAGCGGCGGCTATCAAGACTGCCATGTGGGGCAAGGCGGTGCTCACCGACTGGCTCGCGCACAAGTCGGCGGGGGACGACGCCACGGCGACGTTTGTCGTGTCGTGCGCCGGGTACTGCGTCGCCACGTACGTGCTGGGCGTTGGCGACCGGCACAACGACAACCTGATGCTGACCGAATCGGGGCGGTTCCTGCACATTGACTTTGGGCACTTTCTTGGCCACTTCAAGACGTACTGCGGGTACAAGCGGGAGCGCGCGCCGTTTGTGCTCACGCCGGCCATGGTGCACGCGATGGGGGACCGCTTCGACACGTTCCGGGCGAAATGCGTCGCGGCGTTTGCAGTCCTAAGGGCGAATGCGTCGCTCCTGATCACGCTGCTGCAGCTGGCCCTGAGCTCGGGCATCCCAGAGCTCACGCCCGACACGATTCCGTGGCTCGCGACGTCGTTGATGTTGGACTTGACCGACGACCAAGCCACCGACAAGCTCAACGCGCTCATTGACGTAGCGCTGGCCACCGTCACCACACGAATCAACCACGCGACGCACATCCTCGCACATTAACAAGCAAGGCAATGCCGCCAAGGGAATGAGCTACCGATGCTAGGTATTCGTATCGTCGTTGTACTATTAGACGAGATGGAGTTGATATATGACGTTATGCGTTTCACATGCAGGAACACGATAAAGAGCTGCCGACAGCCAACAAACACATGGATACACTGTCATACTGTATGCTGGATCAACACTGGCAAATGAAGGTTGCTACGATGGATGTTTCCTAATGCGTAGCCGACACACAGACAGATGTTGTGAGGAAGGGGGGGGGGGTTGCGCTAGACGTCGTCAATGTCGATTTCGTTAGAGTCGACTGTTGCTGGCGCGGCAGGGATGGCGTCAATATCAATCGCATTCGGGTCGTCCGCCGCCGGGGTTTCCTTGGCTTGTACTTCCGTCGTCGTGTACGGCGTCGTGACCACATGTGGCAGTCGCAGCAAGTCCAATAAGGCGTCCGTCTGAGGGTTGCCAGGTCGGCTCGTGGGGGCAAATGGATGCAGCCATCCCCCAGTGTTTAACGGCAGGCGGCTTTGGATCCACGCCAGGTCGTCCTGCGTGATCTCCATGTCTTGCTCGGGCACTCGCGACCGACGGCGGTCACAAGACGCCTCGTGGTGCGTCGCCCGCAGCACCGCGAGCCACGGAACGTCTGCCGTCAGCGTCGCCGTCGGCGCTTCGACCGGCGCGGGGATGTCCACCACCTGGAGAAAGTCCCGGTTCGGGAGGCATTTGTCCAGGGCAAGGAACTTGGTCGTGTTGGCGCCGGGAAGGTGTGGTACCACCGCCGCGAACTTGACGTGCATGTGCCCCGAGAACCAGTGCCGAGGCTGGATCGTGTGCAGGAGGAACTCGTTGGGCGGCGATCCGAACGCGCCGCGGGAGATTTCGTCGCGGAGGAATGGCTTCTTACGCAGCAAGACGTCTGTGCGGCCATACCGCTCAATCCCCCGCGGCCAGTCGTGTGAGAGGAAGATGTCCACGGGGGTTGCTTTGAGATGCGCGAGTTGGTACACTTGGAACTCCCGCACGTGGTAGATGCTGCGCATGGTGCTGTCGTCGTATGGATACCGCTCAAAGTGGCCGTGGGTGTAGTCATGGGGCTTGTAAATACCCGAGAGTCCGGCAATGCGCAACCCGTTCACGTTGACCACGCCCGCACACCCGAGGTAAAAGATGTTTGGCGCGACGTAGCCGCCGTAGTACAGATCCTGGAGGTAGTTGGACGCTTCGTGGTTGCCGCCAATGAAGATGGTGAGCACGGGGGCAACCTTGGCTCCTGTATAGTATTGGTGGAAGGCACCGAGGGCTCTGTACTTGGGTGGACACGCCATGCATTCCACGTCGGCTTGGTTGCGGAAGCTTTGGAAATCGCCGCAGCAGAGCAAGAGCTGCACGGGATTCGATGAGTCCAACGAGTTGATATGTTCGATCGTTGCATACATTGCATCAAGTTCGCCATGGCTGCAGCCGACGACTGCGATGCGCATGATGTTGCTGCCCTGTGGTTAAATGGGAAAGTTCACATGACCCAATCAAAACTCGATTTCGATATGTTTTGGGCGAATCAAATCACTGCATTTCCTTCTTTATAGCCAATCGAATAGGTGTTCAAACCATACTATCTTCGATTCCGAAGTTCGAAGCTCAACAGCGGATCCTTGCAACGAAGCACACACCCCGTGCACAGCGCGATGTCGCTCCAGCCGCACCAGCTTCATGGAGATGGATACGACTACCATTATGGAGACACAGCGCAAATGGCATCTTCCATGTATGGTGGCGGTGAAGAATGGACGGAAATGGTACATGTGCCGGCGCCAGCCACAACCACCGGAGAGGACGTGACTGTCGGTGCCATAGCATTTGATCTATGCCACGAGATGCTGTGGGTCGGTTATTCCAATGTACGTCATCACCGTCACAACGTCGTCACTCATCCATGCCATGGAAGGGTCGACTCACTTCGCATTTGCTCCCCACCTTGGACAAGTACACGAGCGTGGTGTCCAATCCAGGACCTATCAAGCAGCTCGTCCCGACCTACGAGTACATGAACGTCCTGTCGTCATCGTAGTCTTTCATGGGCACCTTAGAGGCGTGGTGGCCATCTCGGACCACGCGGCCATGTTCCGATCGCGGGGATGCGTCCAGACCCACGCCATCGTCGTCGACGCCCCTCGCCACATCACGTGCGGTCGGTTGAACGTCCATGACCCGTCCAAACCGTCAGATGTGTTGCTCCTTGGGACGGGCACGGGTCTATTGGCGGCGTACGATCTGCACGGATACCGTCCGTTGCGCCCGATGTGGAAGTTGGACCTGCGCACGGCGACGGCGGCGTTGGCGTCCAGCGACGACTCGCCGCTCGTGTGCGCCGGCAGTTCGCAGGGCCGACTCGACATGTTTGACGGCGGGTACCGATCGCATCGCGTCGCCGCCTCCATCCCGCAGGCGCATTCTGGAACCATCGTCGCCATGGACATGATGGACAACTACGTGCTGACCTGCGGCGTGTCGTGTCGAAGCATCAACCCGTACGACAAGCACGCCCCTGTCAAGGTACACATTTGTTGAACCATGACGTGATCCAATTCTTGGGATGATCACGTCATCAAGAGCAATCATGATCACGTCATCGTCGTTGAACTTGGGTAGATTTACCCTGACCCGTTGGTCAAGTTGTTTGACTTGCGAACGATGTCGCTGGTGAGTTCGATTCCATTTCCGTCGTCCAGCGGCCTCCCGCCGTCCTTTGTCAAGTTCCACGCGACCCAACATGCGTATTACGCGGCCGACGCCGACGGCGACCTCCTCGTCTTTGGCATGGCGGACCCCCCCCCGCTCCAGTACTCGGTGGCGGGGCACCTCCGGCCCTCCGTCACAGCCCTCGACGTCTCGTCGTCCGGGGAGCTCTTTGCCTCGGGGACCGGCGACGGATCGGTCGTCGTGTACGAATCCGGCCTGACGGCGGCCCCGCCCCGCGCGCTCGTCGACGAACCAGACGCCCCCCTCGACTTTCCAGGCCCGGCTGCCCGTCCCCCGCTGACGCTGTCGCCCCTCGAGACGGCGCCGGCATCTCGTTATGTATTTCGCCCTTCACTGAATGAATTCGGGCACGAAATCACTCCGTTGTCGGCGTGGCTGCCGGCACTGGACACTGCGTACAAGCTCAATGTGACGCTGGTCGTTGCACCCAAGCCCACCAAGGTGCTGCACCCTGAGTTTGAGAAACAGGTGCAGCAAAAAGGCACGATTGTACGTATCTATTGTCTTTGTTTTGCCCAAAATTTGGACTACTACTTTGGGCTGATTCTTTGCCTTGACTTTTGTATGTAAAGATCGTCCAGTTAATCACACTAATTTCAGCCACACACTAATTCGGTGTTGAATGTTTTGGTCGAAGAGTGAATATTGATTGGCCATTTGAGTCGTGTTCTGGGTTTTGATTGGTCGTACATATATCGAGTGTCTGCCGATTTGGTGATTGTGCTCACATTCGATTGAGAACCCAACTCTCCAATTTCGAATCCACTTGAGACAATATATATATATATATATCCAATATCATACAAGTGTAGATCTACATGTACACTGTACCACTGCGCCGTTGCGCATCAGCATGTTGTTTAGTCTCACGAGCATGTTGGCGGATGACATAGGGATTCACATCGCATCGAGGTGTCCAGCGCAACTCGTTTGTGTATGGAAGCGGCCGCGCGGCGGCGCTGGCGACGGTGGACCCCCGCAGTGCCGAGAGCCCCATGAGACGGCGCGACTCGTCAATCGGGTCGGCCAAGTCGTTTGACGAGGCCGATCCGTCCTGGCACGTGCCCCCGAGGTATTTATATATATATATATCGGCAGAGTGAGCACATGGATCGCGGGTGTAGCTACAAGTACACGGAGATGCACCTGAGCAAGCACAGCATGGACGGGTATGTGTTTGATTTTTCCAAGCACAACCGCAGCCTGACCCATGTCGGACTTGAAAACTCGCTCCCGTTCGCGTACATGAACGCGGTGCTGCAGCTGCTGTTTGCCACGCCCGCCGTCACGTCGACGCTGCGCACGCACTTGTGTGACGTGGTTAACTGCGTGTGCTGCGAGCTCGCGTTCCTCTGTCACATGATGGATCAGACGACCAAATATGCGCTGCAAAAGCACAAGAGCGTGCAAACAACCAACTTTTTATCAGCATTGCATCAAGTACGAACGAGCTTTTTCTGTCTCCCCATCAATACATGTCATAGATGTATATATATATATATATATATATACTATATTCGTTGGAGTTGATATGAACTGCATATTTCTATGTATATAAATGTCGTTGGAATTTATGTACAGTACCGTAGCTATTTTGTTGAGGCTGATATATTACGTTGGAGTTGGTATATATATACATATTTATCGTAGGAATTGATGGATATGTTTCGTGGAGGTTGATATATTTCATTAGAGTAGGTTTATATAGATATACCTCGGAGTATATATATTTATATGTATATCGTTGGACGTGATGTATATAATTCGTTGAGGTTGATTATATATATGTTGATATATATATATATCGTGTCGATATTGATGTATACATTTCGTTGAGGTTGACATAGTATTTCGTTCGAGTAGACATATATATATATATATATTTCGGCACAGTTTATGCCCCATATTCACTACCTTTGTGGTGCAGATACCGGACGTGGCGGCAGCTGGCTTGTTTGACAAGACGCTGTCCATTCTCGTACGTGTCGAGCGCTTGTTTGCGTGGCTCTGCAGTACGCTGGCGGTCGTGTCAGTTGACATGCACACGATCGCACTGCCGCCGTGGACTCAGGACCAGTCGTTTGAAGCGATTGTGGCCAACTCTTGCGACCAAGAGCAAGTTGCTCACGAACTCGTGGCCATCACGTGCGACCCAGCGTCGTGGCTCGTCGATGACGACGTCAAGCAGCGCTGGGCCACGCCTGGATGGGGGGTTCCGTCCTCCCTGACACTGCCCCATGGCGAGATGTACACTCTGATCGGCGTCATCTCGGCCGTGGTGCGCGACGTGCGAAAGCCCACGGTGCTCTCGGGGCCAAACTGCCACCTCGTCACACATGTCCAGAGCCCGGACGCCGGACGGTGGATGCTGCTCAATGACTTTGCCGTCTCCACCTCAACCGTCGACGATGCCGTGAATTTTTCTCCGCCGTGGAAGTACCCGAGCGTGCTGCTCTTCCGCCGCGCCAGCAGCAGCAGCCTCAACGCTGTCGCAGATACCAAAGTGGTGCCGATCCCGTCGAGCGTGTTTGACGCGGCGCCGCTGAATCCGTCGGTCGCGAGTGTGATCAAGGCTGTGAAGTTGCCCAAGCGGGGGGATCGGGTGGCCATCGACACGGAGTTTGTGATTGTCGAGATGGAGGAGGCGACGCTGCAAACGGATGGCACACGTACGCTGTGTCCTTTATTCATCTATTTCCGTAAATGAATTCTTTATTCCATGCTCATATATATATATATATATATAGGCGTCGTGATCAAGGAAAGCCGCCAGTCCCTTGCTCGGGTGTCGGTTATCCATGGCGAAACCGACGCTGTGATCGTGGACGACTACATCTTGCCCAACGAGCCTGTACGGTACATTCTCTACGAGTGATGCATGTGCTATTAGTTGGCGCTAAATAGTGTGAGCTTTCTCTACGAGTGATGTATGTGTTATTAGTTGGCGCTAAATAGTGTGAGCTCTATGCAGGTGGTGGACTACTTGACGCGGTTCAGCGGACTCACGGCGGAGGATTTGGACCCGACGCGCAGCCGCCATGCGGTCGTGTCGCTCAAGACAGCGTACATGAAGCTGCGGTACCTCGTAGACGCTGGTTGTCTGTTTGTCGGCCATGGCCTTCACAAGGACTTTCGCATCGTCAACCTATTTGTACCCCCCGACCAGGCAATAATCTCCCCCCTTTGATCCATTCATTTATCTATCCCCTTGTAATCGCCATGGTTGTTGACAGATCATCGACACAGTTGAGCTGTACCAGCAGCCCAACATGCGCAAGATCGCGCTCCGGTTCCTCTGCGCGTACCTGCTCAAGACCGAGATCCAGCTGGACACGCACGACTCGATCGAAGACGCCCGCGCCGCCCTCCGTCTGCACAACAAGTACATCGAGCTGGTCGCAGCCAACGACTTTGATAAGACGCTCGCGGAGATTTACTCGGCTGGGCGACACTGCCGATGGAAGATTGCAGATTTGGAATAGGACGACGGAAGCTATACATAGAGCAACGGGATTAATATATTATCAATCGTGGCAAAGGAGCGATATCTCCAAAACAGCAAACAACCGATATATAGATACTGGCAGTGAACTACTGTACTACGTAGTACTAGTAAGTTAGTAGTCTTTTTTATGATTCCGAGAAATTGTAAATACTTCGAAGAACTATTATGAACTTTACAGCGTAATATCAATATCAAGAACTATTATTAATAATAGTACTGACAGTGAACTACTACTACTACTACGTAGTAGTAGTAGTCTTTTTTATTATCTCCGATAAGTTTTAAATACTTCGAAGAACTATTAATAGTACCACGTAGTACTAGTATATATATAATAATATATATCGTTTCAAAACAGTTTGTGCAATGTAGCTACTACTGTATATATACTAGGTATATACTGTACTATGTAGTCCAACTGGTACTGTATCACCCAACAGATACAAGTACTGTGCGAGCATTGAGTAGTTGACCTAATCTGGCAAAGTTCACAGCTAAGAGAATTGTTTGGTCTACTTAATTTGGCAAAGCCCTCAGCTAAAACAGTGGTTTGGTCTACTTAATCATGCAAAGCCCGCAGCTAAAACAGTGGTTTGGTCTACTTAATTTGGCAAAGCTCGCATCTAAAACAGTGGTTTGGGTCGGGAGGCAGCAGGTATGTCGAGGCTGGACGTGTCATTGAGCTTGCGGTACTCTGCCACAAGCCACTGGACGTTCTCAACGGCGTCGTCAAAGGCACTCGTGTCCATATACGCCAGGTAATGGTGCACGTGGGCCTTGCGCTTGTACAGCTTGAGAAACCGCGTGTGCATGCGTTCAAACGTGTCCCTACCTCCCTCCGTTTAACGACATATGTGTCATAGAGGCAGCACATATACGTACACGATGCAGCTGTTGTTGGAGAGACTGAGGAGCGACACGGGGTGACCCAGCGCTGGCACGGAGCACAGCCCGACCTTGAACCCGTCCTCGTTCCACGGGATCATGCGCAGCTCCGCGCGCAGCCGCTGGATGTTGGCCTGGATGTCCGATACCTGGACGTTTCCCCTCAACAAGAGGCCACAAGCGAGCATGATGCCGCCCTTGGGGTTGGTTTTGATCAGCTGGTGATCCCTACATCCACCCCCCCCCGCCATCAACCATATCCCCATACATGCATGCTTCTTCGTAACAACTTTGTACCTTTGGAATGCATCCGAGAACATTTGGCTGATCCGGCGAGGCTGCATCACCTTGTCGGCCCAGAGCGGCGCCACACTGGACAAAAGGTAGTGCAGTTTAGGGAACGGCACCAAGTTGGTCGTGATTTCGTTCAAGTCGACATTCAACGACCCATCGAAGCGCATGCTGCTGGTCAAGTGGGTCAGCGTCCTCGCGACGATCGAGTTCATCTGGTCAAATGCCGACTCCTTCGGACGTGTAGCCGCCGCCCCGGGTTGGCTTGCTTGCTTCTGCAGGCAACTAACACAGTAAGCAACCGATGCAAAACCGTCTGACTCTACCTCGAGCATGTCGTACAGCGCTTCGTTCTCGATGGGAAGCACGCAATCTGCATGGAGCGTGAGTTCGCGCAGGGCCAACATGCTATCATCCATCCACATGGTCATCAAATGTAGTTGGCCTAGTCAAGGGGTAGCTATCTACCTACCTGTTGTACGGAGACGTGATGACATCGTCGTCTGCGGATGGGAAGATGGCTGCATCATGTATAAGAGGACGATTGTGGTGTTGGATGTGGTGAGCAATGGGGAATACCTGTAGTGAACCGAAAGGCTTCGGGGTAGTGGTCTTCCAGCAGCCCGAGGATGTACGTGCCGAGCCCAGACCCAGTGCCACCGCCCATCGAATGCATGACAAAGAACGATTGCAACGAGTCTAGACCGGCGTAAGCAGGACTACTCAAACAGGGGGCGGTACGAGTCGTGCAAAGTTACCGCACAGCTCTGTGGCATGCCTCAGCTTTTCCAAGAGCTGCTCCTTGTACTGAGGTCCGTACATGGCATGTCCGTGAGCTGTAAGACAGACATGGCGCTGTTATATTTCAAGCGCGATGCGACGTATACCCCAATTGTTGCCTGAACCAGACACGTCCGTGAGGAACTGGGAGCTGTCGAACAACTCGCCAAGAGGTCCCTTCAACGTCTCGCTCACGGGTCCTTCCTCCATGTCGACAAGAATCGCACGGGCGCGTAGCGACGTGATGGACTTGTGCAGTGGCAATTCATGTCCTCGCTTGTCCACGTTGCGGAAGAACGTGCTCATGCTCTCGTCGAACGTGGCATTCTTTGCGTGCTACATGGACAATCGTCATCGATCCACACCACAATTGCGTCCATCATGCAAGTACATGCGCATGTTCGTCCAGAGCCATCTTCCAGAACTGACGGCCAATTTGGTTGCCGCATTGGCCCACTTGGATCGTAATCAATTCCCGCGGCATGGTTGTTTCAACAAATGTGCTCGGATGATATACGGATAAAGCTCGAACGTTATCCGTATTTGTTTTTTATCCGGAAGAGAAGTTGACATTTCACCAAGTTAAATGAACGTGAAGAAGATCATGGGGTTGCCCAAGGCAAAGAGGAACAGTTGCGTGAGGGCGCGGATACCCACGGCGACGGCGACGGCCATAAACACGTCGAACGTGTCGTCGTTGACATAGATTTTGAGCACCAAGTAGTTCGAACACACGACGATTCCTACGAACGAACAATCGGTTTGTGTGCCAGCACGGAGATGAGTCAGTCGCGTACCGCCAATGACATGCACGACGGTCCAGTTATACTCCCAAATGACCGTGAGCCATGCAAAGAGCTTCCCGAAGCTGGAAAGGCACAGCGCGCCGATGAACTGGACGTCCTTGGCGGTCGTGGCCTTGCGCCACCGAGGATGGAGCCGCACGCAGAGCCACAGCGTGAGCATGTAGATGAAGTTCTCCACCACGGCCAACACAAAGTAATGCAGTCCCAGCTGACTGATCTGGAAGATGGAGTACGTGGACGTAGTCTTGTAGATCGAGTTGGTGCTAATACATGGGTGGTTAGATCGACAGAGGATTGGAGTATCGTACCGGAAGTACACGCCGACGTCGCGCTCAGCCAAGTAGGCCTTGGTGTTCCAGTCCAGCATGACCATGACAGCAAACATCTTCAGCACTTGTTGGGTGAGAAGAAGGGGTCGACGGTTGTGCAGCAGATGCCGGTACGCTTGTTGCTTGCCGAGCATGAGGTCGATCATGATCAAAATCGCTTCGAACTCGACGTACTTGTCCACCGTGAGATTGCAGTTGCGGCAGATCTTGAGGCGAATGTTCCCTTTGCCGTAGTCGCGGTAAGTACTGCTCACAACAGTGCCGCACTCCACGCAGCAGCAACTCAGGCGCTTCGACGATGGATCATGCATGGCGATGGAGGAGTCCTCAAATGTATGCAAGGTGGTGAATGAATGAATGGCCCAATCAGATGCCATGAATCAATTATCCAATCAATGGCAACAATTTCGAAAGTACCCAATCAGCATTGTCAAATGGGTATTTGCTTCATAATCCTGCACTGTTCAAAGATGGATGCTGGCTTGACGGCGGTGCTTCGTGGGTCATTGGAAAGGAACTCGCGACGCAAGAGATGGCTCTCCATGATGCAGAAGATTCCTCGGGAAGAAGGACTTGACCATGCCCAGGAATATGCTTTGGGATTGCAAAAGAGCTTTGGCTTGATCTCGTTCATACGTGAGAATCGCATCGACGATGTGGACGAACAAGAAGCGCTCAGTGAAGCCTTGGGCGATGTGCTGCCTATCGACATGCATCGAAAGATGTTCATTCCAGCCTTGCAGCTGTCAATGACTGCAGACCAGCTGCAAACGTGGATGCCATTGGCGTTGTCGTACCGCATTCTCGGCGCATACGCCCAAACCGAGCTCGGTGGGGCGCCTTTCCTTCACATGCCCTAGTGCTAACACCAACCTTCTCAGGACACGGATCGAATGTCCAATGCCTGGAAACCACGGCCACGTACGACCCACGTACCCACACGTTTGTCCTGCACTCGCCAACGTTGACCAGTCGAAAGTGGTGGCCTGGCGCTTTGGGCAAAACGGCCAACTTTGCAGTCGTGTACGCGCGCTTGCTGCACAACTCAGTGGATTATGGAGTGCATGCGTTTCTCGTCCAATTGAGGTGTAATACGTGTGCTGTGCTCGCTCCCATAGATCCGTTGTTCATGTACACTGTGGATGTGCCTAGAGATCTGGCCACCCATGCGACACTACCAGGCATTACGCTTGGCGATATTGGATCGAAACTCGCATTCAACATGGTCGACAACGGCTTCTGCGTCTTTGACCACGTCCACGTGCCTGCATCCCAGCTGTGTCTGGCCACGGCACGGGTACGCTGGCAGCGCAGCCATGACGACAGCGGCGGACCCGTCAACCTCGTGGCGGCACCAGCAGCGTCTTCCAAGTGGAAGTACATGCCCATGATCAAGACCCGAGTCTTCTTGATCGCCAAGTGCGCTCGGTTTCTTGGCCGAGCCACCGCGTTTACTTCAAGGTAACGCATGATCCAGGCGGCGCACCCTTCGGACGCTCTCAATGATCTCTCTTGACCGCGGTTGTCGTCGTCCGATATTATATATGTATTCCTTCGCGCACTAGTCATGCGCAGAACTATTAGGCTTTCCGCAGCAACCTCGCTGCTGCCCCATGTTGGTCTGTCGTTTGCTGCTACGTTTGCCGGGCGTGACCTCCTAGAGCTGTACGAAACGGTTCAACTTCACCGAACCAAGCAAGACCGCCAGCCGTTGGATCTAGGCGGTGGCCAGACGGACCAGTTGGCTGCTTTGCTGCACGCGACTTCCAGTGGCTTGAAGGCGCTTGTGGCCGCGCGGGTGGTCGATGGCATCGAGTGCTGTGCCCGGCAGTGCCCGCCCAACGAGGAGTTCTTGACGCGGCTGAGACGAGACATCGTCGGAGCGTCCACATACGAAGGCACGTTCGATGTGTTGGTGCAGCAACATGCATCCTTCCTGGCCAAAACAAGACCCCAAGAAGGACATGCACAGATGATCGTTCCACTGGACAAAGACTGGACGTCCATGGCCACGCTGGTCCGTTGGTTTCACTTTCGAGCACACTCGATGCTAATGTCCTTCGACACGGCCAACGTGTCGATGGTGCGTGCCACGAGGCTGTCTGTGGTTCATTCAGAAGCCACGCTGTTGCAAGCGCTGCATGCGTTTCTTACACAAAAGAGGTACCAAGTTGTCGGATTCTTGTGTCTTTGAAGGTATATTATCTTTAACTAGGCATCAGTGTACTATCACGGACGTGACTGCTACATCGTTGACGGCGGTGGGGAAAGCACTGGCGTATCGATGGATGGTCGACAGTCTGCACGAGTTTCGGGTGAATGGGTGGCTGTCGTCAGCCGACGGCGACGAGATCGTCGAGCTGCTGACATCGCCCACGTCACAGCAATGTCAAGAGTGGATGGCAGTAACTGCGAGTTGGGACTTTACGCCCGACGAAGTACCGTCCACGAACCGTGGCTTACGTGGAAAACTCTAACAACTAGTAGTAATATTGTGCTTTCGAGTGAAATTTCATTGTGTTGTGGTTTCTCGTTGGAATTTAAATCGATTTGATTGGCTACGTCAGATTAGCTCAACATTATTAGCCAATCAAAACCTTCTCAATGAAAATTCAACCGTGGATCGGTTTGGTCGGCGCGATTCGATTACAATAATATCATGACCACAACGACTATAGTATGCAAGTACACACGTTATTTGGTGTTCCAACTAACTTAGCTCAAAATAAAGCTCGTGTTGGCGTAGTCCTCAAGCAGGGGGTTGTACCTATATACAAACTATCACGTCGGGATATACACACATCGAGATGCGAATGGCTGTGCAACGTACCCGAGAATCGTGCGCGTTTTCGCCGTGTCAGCAAATTCCTGCAGAAACGCACTCGACTTCACGATCGACACTTGATGGGCCTGGCGGTGCTGCGCGAGGCAGTACGCATGCTTGAGCTTGACAAAGTCAGTCGAAAAGAACACGTCCGCGATGCCTCCTTCCACCAGGTACGTATCGTGGTCGCATGTCACGCCTACGATGCATGAGGCGTACTTACTTGATTGGTACATCATATTGGCAATAATTCGATATCAAAATGGACTGGGGCTGCCAATCGAATCGACGCAGACCGAAGTAACCAATCAAATTATCGAATGAAAACCTTTTAACCAATCATATTGCAGGTGGATGTATTCGGTGCTTCTCCATTTCACAAAGAGTTCAACATTGCATCGGGGACAGACAGTGAGTATATTTAGTTCAAGTAACATGACATCTTCTCATCGATTTTCACGAGGATTTCACGTCGTTCGTCGACTCTACCGAAAATACCAAATTTAGCTTGAAAGCACAATATTGTCGTGTTTAGGGTTCGTCTGGTAACATTTCAAAAAGAATATTCCATTTTCTCGCAAAATGGGATTAACCCAAAATGCCATTTTCAAAATGGAGGTAAAAGGTCCATTTTGTAATATGGCGTTTTGGACCTCCTCAACGAGTAAATCCCACGTGGAATTATTGGATTTGGGTTAAAACTCTTCAAGACATGTTTCAATATTGATCTGATTTGTTGAATTCGGCCCGAAAATGGGGTTTTGGGGCTGAATATTGCAATATTTCCGGTTACCAGACGCACCCTAATAATTCTAAACTGGAGCGACATGGAGAAAGAATCAACGACACAACCAAATAAATGGACAGAACACTCATCGGCAGAAGAATTGAGCCAATCAGGTTGCAGGAAACAACTATCAACAACGTCAAATTAGTGTGTGACTTAAACTAGTGTGATAACGACCAAACACCTTTTTCCATACAACGTGCAGTACAAAGAAAATCGATCCATATATTTGGCGAATCAGCACACAAGTCCGACTTTTGGGTAAAAGGACAATACCGGCCGTTTTGGACGCCACCAGCGGCGCATTGGCGGCATGCAGAGGGCCGGATGCGGTGGACGTGGGGCTGCGGGGGTGGTGGAAGAGCGGATGCGACGAAGAAGCGTCGAGCGATGGCGCCGGGAGTTCGTCGAAGTCTGCCGCGATGAGATGGTGCTTTGGAAAGCTCGTGTGGAGGGTGTGGAGCAGTTGCATGGCGCCGGTAGGGACAAATGCAGAGTGCAGCGTCTTGTCGGCCATGCCCATCGCTTTGCGAACGAAGCTACGCATTCCAAACATAACGCCACACAACCGTGCGTTCTGACGTGGTACCGTGTCGCAGGCTTGTACCCCTCGCGCAAAGGCAAGTCGATTGGAAAATGGTCAAGTGTTTGGCGGACGAGGGGGTCCTCGAGCGGCCGGCGCTGTTCCGACAGCGTTGTGGGATCGACCCACGTCTCGAACCACTCGCCGCCGTCCTGCAAGACCTTGTCGTGCGGAAGGTTATCCAGCACCTCCATCGCCACAAAGTAGCACGAGTCCTTGAACGCTGGAAACTGCGCCGAGTACGTCAGGATGTCCGTGTTGATCACCGTGGCGACCCCCGCATGGTCTTTGATGCGCTCGCGTTGCCGAGCGGCCATCCGCGGCGAGATTTCAATCAGCGTGTACGTCGTGTGTTCGTAAAGCGCCGGCGCTTGCTCCTGCCAAAAAGTAAGAAAGTGTTATGCATCACCAAGCGCAAAATGGATGCATGGCTCGCTGGGTATAGAGTAGTTTGTGTACCTGAATGTAGTCGAGGATGCACTTGGCATTGGTGCCAGCCCCGCCGCCAATCTCGTAAATCGACAATTTGTCCGTTGTGAATGGCGACATGAGCATGTAATTCGCGATCGCGTGCGAATAGTACGGGTAAAACACTTCCACAGGCGTCATCCACGCCTCCTTGTCTGCCTAACAACATATCATGGACATGCCATGACCAGTGTATGGACACACCTGGTATAGCTTGGCCAATGCCGCCTTGTACTCACGCTTTCCCCAAAAGTCGTGGAACGCCATGGGTTCCTTTGGTGCATGCAACACCTCCCTCTTCTCGGATGTGAAGTACCCGACTTCCTTGCTGTACAGACATTTGTGGATGTAGTCACGCGTGAGCATCGACATTTGCCGACGATGGCCACCGCCACTGGCCCCATGGACGTGTCGGAGCGTCCGCAGCAACATCGAAAATGCATAATTATCCGGATGATACCCATTATCCGTAACCTCAAGCAACACGCGAATGGTTGTCGGCTTCAACTATTTGTCCGTTTACCCAAAATTTGGTTGACTTTTGTGCTCAATCACCAAATCAATCAGATCATTGTTATTACTGTGAAATTGTGATTGGTATTACACTAATTGTAGTTCCACACTAATTTGACGTTGATGGCGAAATCCTAGTATTCATACGGAGGACAGCAGTACAGATAACGACGGAATAAGTGGCCATGTGGTACTAAACTTTCGTATTGATTTAAGTATTCTTCTTTACGAAGTAGTTTGTCCCAATACAAATTTGAAGTTCTATTTTTTTGAAGTACCACAGGGCCACTTATTCCGTCGTTATCTGTACTGCCGATTCTTGTGTACATTTGGTGGAGTCGATTCATTTTCATGTTGTTCCAGTTTAGAATAAACACAACAATAATAATGAGATCAAAATGCAATCGACGATTCGTGCTAACCGAGTAAGAGCATCTCCAACGGTAAATTCTAACCTATTGCTAAAGCATAGGTTAAAGTCAAACTTCGTTTTTACGGTTGCTATTTTGGCATTATCCGGACATTTTAGAAATTACTTCCACAGAATTTCTATTTTCGCGTGAAATAGCAACAAACCGTCCGGATAGTGCAAGAGTTTCTATTCTATATCCGTAACTTCGAATTGAAATACTTAGAAATAAAAGCACCGTTGGAGATGCTCTATGTAGGACGAAAGTGCCGTTTATGATCCTACACTACTGTAGCAGAACCAAAAAATATAAGACCGGAAAAGCTATATTTATTGGTTGGATCCAAGGACCGACTTTGTGATATCGTTTTGTGGGATGTTGTGGGTCGAGGCGACGTCAAGCACGTTGATAATCTACATATTTGAAGGTTCGTCACCACAGTTCTGTGGTAGGTTAGTTAATAGATCATCATTCTACGCACCTCGTCGTGCTTGCCATGCTTGGTCAGTTGAATGAGGATGTGGTTGAGGGTGTTGGCCTTGACCATGTTGGCCGCCCTAAACATAAAGCAGAGATGAAAATGCACACTCAACGTTAAAGAGAGAGATGGATGATGGACGGACGTACCCTGCCGTGGCCAAAGTGTCCAAGAGCTGGGCGAATTCGTTCGCCCCAAGCAAGTGCCGAAGCACGAGCGAATACGTTTCAACGTTCGGCTCGACTTTGTAAAGCTTCAGTTCTCGGTACAAAGTCAACGCACTGGCGTGGTCCTTCTTCTTGTACAGGTGCACCAGCAAGTTGTTGAGCGACCCCGTGCTCACAAACATCCCAATGCGGTGATGCTGCTGAAAGGTTTTGAGGGCCAGGTCTTCTGCGTCTTGCTTGATCGCGGCTTTAATGAACTCTCCTGCGGTTTGCTGCTTTGGATCGACAAAGTTCACTTCGTAGATGCGCAATGTCTTGGCAGCTTCGATGAGGTCTTGGCGAGACGTCACGCTTCGGAACAATGCTGTCAGCTTGTGGACGCTGGGTTTCTTCTTGGCATCGTTTTCAATGTGGATGTCTCGGAGAATCTCTTCGAATTGTGGCTTCACTGGAGCGCCGTCCGAGCTGAACGAAGCCACATGGAGAAGCGGCACGCGCAGGCGGACAATGCTTCGGCCTCGCAGTGCCAACATCTTGATGGCCAGCAACTTGAACCCGATTTGTTCCACCAATCACACGAAAAAGACAACTTATAATAATGGTGGTGCCCTTAAATAAAATACGCTTATAGTATATGGTATATTAAAATAGGTATCTTAATTAAATTCGAGTGGGCTTATTCCGATCAAGCGTTGTGATTGGTCCAAAAGTACCTCGTTCACACCAGTCGCTCAGTTTGATCAAGACCCACCATGTTGTCGCAATTGTCCCGCAAAGCTGGCCGCGTCGCCGGCGTCCGTGCGCTGTCCACGCAGTCCCCATATGTGCTCCCAGCCTTCCCTGTCCTCTTGGAAGACCTGGAGCGAGATGCCAAGAAGAACAGGTTCATCAAAGTGAGCAAGCTTACCAATTTGTTCAAGCGCGTGACTTCCAAGGACGAATTGAACGCGGCTACGAACGCGTTCAAGGTGTACGAGCGCAAGCACATTGACCCCATCGAAACCACTGTGGGTGAGTTCATCAAGGCATGCCTGCAGCATGACGCCGGCGACGTTGCCCTCAACGCCCTCACCAACAACTACCGTCTTGGGTTGTTCTTGACCGCGGGCCCGTTGAACAAGTTGCTCTCGCACTTCTACACCAAGAACGACGACGCCAGCATCATTGCTGCCTTCGAGGCCGCCAAGAAGTACGAGATCAAGCCCAACGCCACGACTTATCACGCCGTCGTCAGGTACTCGCCTCTATCGTTCACATGTTTCGAAGGAAGGAGGCACTTACGAGCTTCAATGTCTAGCGCACTAATCCGATCAGGCGAACCCGAGAAGGCGGTGGAGTTGGCCCTAGCTGCTTCGTACGTGTCCTTGTCCTTGAAGAGTCACGTCACATGACACATACATTGTAGGGCGAAAGGCGAGAAGATCTTGGACGAGACCAAGTCCTTGGTTGAAGGTGCCAGGCTTGGGCGCCAAGTAGACGCTGCACCGGAAGCTGACGAAGAAGCAGCTCCTGCCGCCGAAGACGACTCAGAGACCAAAGACAAGCCCACCTTGGCTTAATTGTAAACTGAAGAAGGTCGTACTCCTCCTTGGAGCGTTGTGTTGTTGCAAGTGGCATTCATGTCTCTTTGCCAATATGAAGGAGCTGTACTAGTCATTAGTCGAGTATGTCCTAGCGACTACATGGCAGCATCATGGAGAGCAGGGATGAGATCGATCTCCACCATGAGATGGTGCAAGTTGTGACTCTTTCGAATTTCGTGCAAATTTTATTCAACAACTTGTTCCTTCGCCGAGAACTTACTTTCATAATGTGTCCCTCGTAATAAAAAAAACATTTTTCGACCAATCATGTGACTCTCCAATTCGAACGACAATATTCTCAGTGTATTTGCAACTCTGGCCATGACAACGGCCGCGAAGCACTCGTTGGCCGCGCTGCTGTCGCCAGCCCAAGACCACGATGAGTTTGACCAGGACTGTAAGCGCCTCGCCCAACTGATCAAGACATCCAAACATCTCGTGGCATTCACTGGAGCCGGCATCTCGACCTCAACAGGTGTGCCCGATTACCGCGGCGAGAACGGTATTCGCACGAAGAAGTCGCGACTCGCAGCGTCGTCGTCGAAGTCGCCACCTGTGATTCCTGATTTCCATTCGCTCGTGCCTTCGCCAACCCACATGGCCCTGTACGAGCTATATCGCCTCGGGTACCTCAAGCACATTGTCTCCCAGAACGTGGACAACCTGCATCGGAAGAGCGGCATTCCCCAAGTTCATTTGACCGAAGTCCACGGCAACGCGACCTTTGCTCGCTGCGACACGTGCGAAAAGGTGTACAAGGACAACTTCCCTCTCAGCGGGCTTTGCAACAGCGACGCATGTCCATCCATGAAGAAACCAGCGAGTGCGCGGCTGGCCAAGCGGACGCGGCACGGCAACGGGCGCTTGAAGCGCTACGTGATTGGATTCAACGAGCCCATGGACGACATCGATGTAGCCATCGACCACTGCGAGGTCGCCGACGTCGCGCTCGTCCTCGGTACATCCACGATCTCCACTGCTGCATCTAATCGGTTGAGTTTGTAGGCACGTCGCTGCGCGTGGAGCCGTTTTGCGAAATGGCGGGCGACTTTGCCAACCACTTGATCATTGTAAATCTGCAAAAGACGCTGCCGCGGCTGGACAAGCGCGCCGAGGACACGGGCGTCCGGTTGTTTGCGTCGTGCGACGTGGTTATGGCGCGGGTGATGCAGCATCTCATGGATGGTGAGACAGGGTACGTCATTCCGCCGTGGACTGGCCAGCACCCGTCGGAAATCTGTTACTTTGAAGATGACCACGGCCACACGGCCATGGTGAATGTCCTCGCAGGAAGCTCCAAGTCGACGCACTTTCCCAGCGTGTTGGCATAGTTGCAAAACAGCATCATTCAACCAAGATATATGTATTTTTAAAAAGGGAGTTATATAGTCTAGTTCGGGTCACGACGACACATCTACATCAAGCAGTGCAAAAGATGTGGAAGGACGTCAAACTGCACGTGGCCAGACACTAATCTCGTCGGCGAAGTATCAATCGACACATTCCACACGTGGGGCAACGCCAGCACCAAGCTCGACGCTTGACTGGCCCCGTCTTGGGGGGATAGAATGTTCTTGAGGGGGGACGACGACGAGGAGAAGGGGCAGTGTTGCGCCCATCGATGCCATAACGACCCTGGTGTAAACTGCTGAACAGCCATGACTTGGTGTCGATGCAGCAAACGCAAGCGGAGCCCCAGGAGCGGCGGGGTTCTGGACGTCGCTTCGTGTTGCACGTCTTGATTGCCTGTAATCGAGCCTTTCCACATCTTGAGTGTTGGATCGATGTCGTTGTAGACGCTGCATAGTTCGGCGTGGTGCTGGAGGTTCACGTTTGGGTCGTCGTCGCTGTCGGTTGGGGGGGTATTCGAGTCGACAGGCGTGACGCTGGACGACGCTTGAAATTGGACACTTGGCATGATGGAGCCTTGACTGGTGGCACCAAAGCTTGTTTGGCCCAACGTTACAGAGTCGGTGGCAAGCACGACGAATTCCTGATTGAAGTGGCAGGCCACAGCGTGGCGGGGTCGAATTTTACGCTTGATGAGGTTGTAGATGAGGACGGCGTTGGCCGCGGGTATCAAGGAGGCAGATGGTGACAGAGGTGACGAGAGCAGCAGACCCAGCGGAAGTGACGGAAGCAACGTGCGCCAGCGCGGCTCTTGTTGCTGGAAGATGCCGTTGACTACGCGGTGGAGGGACAGCGCCGTGCCAACCACGAGGCACGCTTCGAAAGTTCCACCCACGGGCAGCGACTGGCCGAACGACACTATGTCTTCGCTGGCCACGACGGTGCAAGCAATAGACGCCATCGCCAAGTACGGCTGTGCGGAAGCCCAAGTCTCGGCGGAGGTTGCGACTGTGGTGTCCAACACCACTTGCACTCGACGCGTGACATCCAACGGAACTCTGGCGTGCCACTTGACGATCGTTTGAATGGCGTCGATCCACGCTGCGGCGGCCTCGTTTGATTCGGCTTGGAACTAGATAGCACACGACAGCGCATTCAAGACCGGGGTTTTGTATGGCGGTGGTACTATATTGGAATAAACTATACAGCACCTGCACAGTCCGAAGTTGGTGCGATGGACTCTTCTCCAGATAATGAACGACGAAGAGGGACGGCAATGCGGCGGACACGGCGGCTCCCAATAATTCGTTGGTAGGAATATACCGGCGTTTCCAAGACAGACCATGGAGGTCAAGGTGGAGAGTGGTGTCGGCGGAATGGTACGGATGGGCGCAGCACGGCAACGACGCCAGCGACATCGGAGTGACATCGGTGACGGTCGACTCTCGACGACAAGCCACAGGAAACGGAGCTAGTTTGAGAGCGTGCATCTCTCGAATGCGATCACGCACGGACAACGATTTGTTTTGATTGATCGTCATCATGTCCAACGTACTGAGCCGGCTGAGGAGTTTTGGGTCAGTTTTGGTAGGTGAAGTCACCCGTGGCGATGCAACCCTGGGTGAAGGTAGCTGTGACACCACCGACTCCATGCGAACGGCGTCTTCCTTGATGGTCATCGAGCCAAGATCGCAATGGACGTAACTGACGTGGTTGGCATTTGACTCTGAAACCGATACTTATCTGGATTCGGATAAACCTTTTAACTTTGATACCTGTGGAACTCTATGCACGAACATTCTGTTAGAATGATGGTAAAATCTCATGTTGCTTGGGAGAGGGGGGTGTAGGAAGCCCGCTTAGTTGACAACTCGTAAGGTATGGATCAAGAACAGTATTTATTATTAGTGCTACACGACATCAGCACCACCATTTGTGTTAACGTCACGACATGAAAACAAGCGATCTGTTGTTGAAGTCTATGAGGCATGTTTACGACTTGAATGAGAAAATGTAATGTCTACGTAACGGTGGGTTTCTATTGGCTGAAATACCAAGATGCAAACATAGCCACCACCTATACAATCGGAATGTTGGTGGACATCCATTCTCATAGAGCGTGTGTCTTTTCGCTCGAGTATCGATCTGTCCATTTCACTATTCCTCGAGCCTCCAACAACTTCATGGGCCACCCGACGGCATTCAACTGTACCTCTACCCAAACAGCTATCGGCATCCACAGCAATACCGACGATTTGGACCTCGGGCCTCCTCCACCGGTGCACATGACGCCAAAACTGGTTCGACAGGTGGCAATGGACCTCAAGCTTTCGTCCAGGTGTCTACCGACGGAGCTCCCCGTGAAGTCGTCGCTCATCAAACGTTGTTCTGTGGGAAACGTCTTGGCAAGAGTACTTTGAACTCGAATGCGTCCCAAACGTCGCCTTAACTTATGACCGTTCGTTGCCGAAAGCACACCCCTATTTATTGACCCATCGAATGCCATTACATTATTTACTAGTAACATGCAATCAGAAGCATATCCTCACGTATGTTTGTCTTCTCGGCTCTTTAAAACTTAGTCGCTTCCCTAATGAACATTTGAGTTTGCCAATTAGCTGGACGTGCTCCCAACTTGGTACCGTACGTTTGGGCGAGATAATTCGTAACTTCCAAGGTCCACATGGCCATTTTCAGTGAAATTTTGTAGGTGATCTTATTAATATTAGATTAACTGTAAAGTCGGGTAGTTTACTGTTAGTTTTACCGTCCACAGTTTTACGGAAAGCAAGCAATGGACGTAATGCTATCAAGCAACGTTTGATTGGCTAGGAATTAGTCGTTTTTTCAGCTTACATAGTTATCTGTCAAATGTGTTTGCCCATTTCAAATGGGCAATCATCAAGTTGTTTACAGTTCACGAAATGTGTATCCAAGCAGCGTTGAAAAAATCTCTTACGTTACTATTATTAATATATGTAATAGTATGCAGCAACACACTCTTAATGGAAAGTATAATGGTATGTAACTACCGTAAACTAACGTAGGCATTCATCCCACGACTAATTGTTGGTGTGCGTCAGCAACTCGCCCATCTCCCAAATCATGATGGCGCCTTCGCTTCCCACGGTCACAATATGCTTGCGCTCGGGGCTGATCTTGACCGCGTTGATGGCTTCGCTGTGGCCCTTGCCCACGCCAATGGGCTCTCCGTTGTCGTAGTGCCACACTTTCAACGTGCTGTCGCGGCCGCCCGTGACGAAAATGTTGCCGCTCCTACCCCACACACACACAAAACCAGATGACCAATCCTATATTTAGGAGTGCTGTTGTGTATACCGTTCAATGTCGAGGGCCAGCATCTCGCCGTCCGCCGCCTCCTCCAAGATCCGAATAGCCTCGCCGTCGTACGAGTCGTAGTACGTCACGCGTCGGTCCGACCCGCACGTGAGCATTTGAGACTCGTCGGGGTGGTACAAGATACGCCGGAACACCGTCGACGCAAACATGGCTTGCACGCGCGTAAAGTTGTCCAAGTTCCACGAAATGCACGACCTATGTATGTTTGAAAGATTAGAGGCATAGTCCTTCGAACTATATGTGAAGCGATATGTTTTGTAGTTCGAATGGTAATATATTTAATATATATATATATATAGTACCCGTCCGACGAGGCGCTCACACAGCTCGAGTTGTCGCGTACGACTTGGATGCTATTCACTGGACCGCGGTGTTCCTACGGTGGTTGGCACTGGTGGTAAGAAACAGTGACGTCGGAACGATGGGGCGTGGTGGTGCTTGCTCGGTGATGTCGGAATGAACAAATCCGATATCGTCATCATCATTTGGTAGTACCTTCATGGACGCTTCCATGGTCTGGCGGGACGGCGTGATGCGCCAGACGCGGACGCGGCCGTCTTTGCCGCCGGTGATGAGGCGCCATTCCCGCTCGTGGTCGGTGTCATGACACACGGCGATGGCGGTGACGCTTTCGTTGTGCGCGTCTTGGATGACAAACTTCAATTTGCCCGACTCGGGGTAGAAGGCGCGGACCTTGCCGTCGTCCCACCCGCTCACGATCACGCTGCCGTCGACGGTTAAATCCACGCAGTTACACACGAGATTGGGCACTTGGATGCGCAGGATTTCCTGGGCCTTTCGGGCGTTCCATACGCGGATGTCCGTCTTGGAGCACGTGACAAACAGATTGGAGTTCATTTCCACGCCTTTTGACGGCGCTTTGGGGAACACGACGTCGTTGATGCTGCCGTAGTGGCAAGTCGCGCGAAGCTCGGCTTTGATCGTGGTTTCGCTGGGCAGCGTGGCCAGGTACATGTTGCTTTGGTTCGTGCCCACGTAAAACTGTCCGTGGGGCCCTTCGCTCAGCGCTGTGATGCCCCCCTGGAGCTTCTCGATGGGGCCAGTGGGGATGGGGGTCGACTTGATGGGGTCGGTTACCCCCCCTGGTAGGAGCACGACGAGCGATCCGTCCCCCGCGCCGAGAAGCAGGAAGCGCTGCTGGTTGTGTTCGTGCACCACGACGGTGTTGATGCCTTGGCTGAACCGCTCCTTGGTCGTGCGGTTGTAGCGGGGCTTTTGAGTCCCCACGGGCGGGAACGCGCAGTTGGGTTTAGTCAAATCGCAGTCGAGGATGATCTCGAGCAAGTCGCCAGTCTTGGTGCCGACGTATGCGATCTTGTCGTCGGGGGAGATGGCGATGGCCGACATGATGCGCTTCAAGTTGCCCAAGTTGGCGCGGAGGGGGTGGAACTTGCGGTGCTTGTGGTCTACGCGCCACACGTTGAACGCGTAGTTGCCCCCCGTGATGAGCAAGTCGTTGTTGTTTGCGGTTCGGAACGAACGCACGACCAGAGTTGAGTCGTCGCCGGCCGGGGTGCCTACGAGACATATCATATTCAAGTTTTAAAACAACCCAAGCCATAAGAAGAGCATGACCAACCACAAATAGGCTCGCCAGTTTCCATGTTCCAGCACACGAGCGCGTTGTCGTCCTGGCCGCCCACCGTGTACAGACACGTATCCTGGGACGAAAATGCCATGTCCTGTACCTTGCCCATATGAAGGACAAGGCGGTACACGACCTTGTCGCTTTGGTTGGCCTTGCCTGCCATGGCTGTGATGGCGCCGCGGAGGTCCCACACGAGGACGGGCGCCTTGTTGCCCCGGCTCTTGCTCTGCTGTCCGGACGCGAGCAACCGGCCGTTGTTGGAGATGGTCAAGCACGTGATGATGTCAGTGTGGCCATGCAGAAACCCTTGGGCGTTCGATCGCAGGTCGCGAATGACGACGGTTAGGCCCAGTGAGTAGATGAGGTAGTGCCCATCGTTCGTGTACAGGACAGTGTTGTTGAACGTTCCTAGGGATGCATGATATATATCGATGTCAAAACAATAGCTAAACAAGCCAACCATTGTATCCGATGACTTTGTGGAGCTTGAGCTCCGCGACTTCCGCCATCCCGTGTGCCTGAATGGGGTGGCGACTTTTCAGGTTGTGGCGAAACCGACTACAAACCTAAAATGGGAAAGTGTAACTGACTAAACAAATCAGCCAATCATGACTGTCTATATTGATTGCTTTTAGCCAATTAAAGTCCATAGCGAGAATTCCGACATGCGCCTGCCGCAACTTCGCGTACGTCCCGCAGCGATGCGTCCATTCTGATGCATGTTGAGGTAGTTCTTGAGTCAAGCCCAAGCGCAACGCATCGACGAGGAGCTCATGTCGACGTATGCGTTCTCAATCGATCAGTTGATGGAACTGGCGGGGCTGAGCGTAGCATGCGTCGTCGAGAATGAATTCTGGCATGTTGCGGCCACTCCGCTCTTGGTCGTCGCTGGTCCTGGGAACAATGGGTACTCATCGTTACCTTTCAAGACCGCACTGACGGTCGATGTAGAGGAGACGCCCTAGTTGCAGCACGTCATTTAAAGGTAGAAGTGTCTCGTTGCCTTGACGACGTGAACCTTCTCCCAACTACATATCTACGTGGTAGCATTTCGGCTTTCTACCGGAAGTGCATTACCCAAAACCGACGGCAAACCCCCTGTACCAAGTAAGTAGTATTACACATGAACATCCATGCGGGGCTTCTCATCTACATCATGTCGATGTACAGCGCCTGGTTCAACAATGCCATGACCTTGGCATTCCCTTTGTGCCTTCCATCGACACATCGTACCATGTTCACACATGTAGTTCATGCTTCTCACTTGTCATGCAGCAGCGACTTGAGTCGCTACGGACTCGTCTTGGATGGCATCTTTGGCTTTAGCTTTCGCGTGCGGACTACATACTCTTGCATCCACCGCCGACTCACGACGCGAGATGTAGGGCCCGCCACGCGCCCCTTTCGACAACATCCTCGCCCTCCTAGCTCGCAGCTCCACTCCCATCGTATCGATTGACATTCCGTCCGGATGGGACGTCGAACGTGGTCGGAACTTCCTTGTCGAAATGTTCCCCCATCACTCAAACACGACTCCACAGGCGACCCCGACGGCCGCGGCCTCCATCCGCATGTCCTCGTGTCGCTCACCGCCCCCAAGCAATGCGCGCAGCACTTCCAAGGGCTCCACTTTGTCGGCGGTCGCTTCGTACCTCCGTCTGTTTGATACATGTAGTTATGGTTTACAACTAACCATGTCTGTGGTAGGGGTCTCGCCGCCGCTTTCAACTTGGTCTGCCCAACCTACACTGGGTCCCAGCAGTTTGCCCTGTGGCCATACATCTCCTAGTATCCCTCCTTGCCACATCCAACCCTAACCAATCAATCCCCCACACAAGGCGGGTTTACACTGCATCCCCCACCACCACCGTGTCAGTACTAGTTACCCCAACGACGACTCCAGTGCTCCTACTTACTGCTAGACAAACCTACTACTACTATGTACATAAGTTTATTTCGACCATTGGACAAACTCGCGTTTCTCACTCGTCCATCATGTCCGTGTCGCTCATGGTGTCCCCCGCCTGACGCTGAAGCCGGCCGCGGTAGCTGTTGCCGTACTTGCCCTCGCTGTGTGTCATGCACATGCCGTTCCGCTGCGCCCACTTCAGACACCCGCTCGCATGTCCACATCGCCGTCCGCCTCCTGCAATCGACCACACATGGGGTTGGTGGATCGGTAGATATATATATATATATATATATATAGGGTTGGTGGATCGTTAGATATATATATATATATATATATATTGTTTAAAGGAGCGACATGGCGAATGAAAATCGACCCAACCAAATAATGGACACAAGAAGGATTGAGCCAATCAGATTGCAGAAAACCATCGTCATCAACAGAATCAAATTAGTGTGTGACTTCAATTAGTGTGATACAAATCATCCCCAGTATAGGACCATACTATTTACATACATTCAGTATTGACAAATCGATTCTTCAAAACTGTGGACCAATGTTGGGAGAATCGATTCAAGAACTGCCAATCAAATCACGTCATGTCGAATATATTCTGCCAATCAAAACACGTTTGACCCCGCATTGGGCAAAACCACGTATATAATCTTTATAGGATCAAATCGATTCGAAAGTTATATTTGGCGAAATGACTCTCCAGTCCAACTTTAGATGAAAGGCACAACGAATTGATCGATATAGATTGGGCGATTGGGTACAAAGTTTGGGTAAAAAAGGACAACTCCAATGTCTCGCCATATTTCACAACTGGAATCCGTCCCCTGTGTGCTTACCATGCGACCGACAGTAGCCATCGCCTTGACTGCTCTTAGTGCAGCCTTCCACGCGGCACCGGACGCCGCCGCCGTGGGCTTTGCACATGCCCCGGGACTGCGCGGCCTTGGTGCATCCGTCGACTGTACACCGCTTGCCGCCGCCGTGGGCGATGCACAAGCTGCTGCTTTGGCTCGCCCGTGTGCACCTGCACACATTTCAAAGTCAGCATGCCGATTGAAGATGAGCATGACGGGAGGTACCCCTGCACCGAACACCGCCGGCCGCCGCCGTGGGCCTTGCACAGGCCCTTGGACCGAGATAGGTTGTTGCAGCCGTCCATGGAGCAGTTCTTGCGGCGATACTGCTTGTTCGAAGTGCTGGTGGGGTCTCGCTTGATATCGCAGCTGCTCGAGTCCGAATCGTAGCTGCGCCCGCCCCCGGACGTGTACCCTGACTCGACGACATGCTACATGCAGCAAGCAGCTTTTGTAAGGCACGAAGAAGCGTACGTTAGTGGTATAGTTGGTGCGTACCCCGTAGTCGTGCAGCTGGTGCGCAGGTTCTGGTTTGATCACATCCAACGTGGCGGCGGGGGGGCCTTCGTTCCGTCGAGAAGTTGCCGCCGCCGCCGCAGCTTCCTTGGTCTGGAGGCCATGGGTAACCAAGTCACGACACAGCGTGTTGATTTCGTCGACCACTTGCTTGTCCTTTTGGGAACGGAAGGCGCCATGTTGCTGTGTAGATGGGTCGTACGAATGGTGGTGTGGCTGGGATGACGCCGGGTAGAACGGCGACGTGTGGGGGTTGTTCAGGTATGGGTTGTGGAGGTGTTGTTGCTGGTGCTGCTGGTTGCGAAGGTAGTCAAATGGAGACGGGAGCAACGCTTCTTGCAGTTGCTGCAAGTCCTCCATCTTTTCGACGGGGGTGGGGCGATCTCGGGTAAAGTCGAATGGTGACGGGTACTTGATGTCCGGGGTCGGCGTCGGGAAGCGCGCGTCTGGTGTGGGGAACGCTGCCGTGGGGGTGGGGAACCGGTTTTCGGGGGTTGGCGTGCAGAGCAGGTCGTCGACGTTGGTGCGTTCGTGGACCGAGGACATGTACGGATGCATGGGTGGTAGTGGCGGCGGAGTGTGATGCTGGTGGTGCAGTTGCTGCTGTGGCGGGATATGATGATCTTGCTGATGCTGGTGTTGTTGGTGATAAGCTTGAGATTCAAAAGGGTCGTGGTGGTACGGCGGATGCGAGTCGATGTGCCGCGTAGGCTCAACCTTGACCGGGTCGGTATACGTGTCAGTAAAGGTATGCGGCTGCGCCTTGTTCTTCTTGCTGAGGACCGAGAGGAAGGAGAAGCTCTTCCCAATCTTCTCTTTGAAGCTAAGATCGCTCATGTGGATGTTGTCGTCGCAGCAGTCGTGGCCGGTCTCAAGGGTGTGTGTGACCTGCGAGGCTGTGAGGAAAACGTTGTGCCGTTTGTCCCTGACAAGGTGGTTCTGGTCGGTTTGCCAGGTAGAAATTGGCCAATCACCAAGCGATACAAACACATGTCTCAAGAAACATCCAATCAACGTCCAGGTGAGTATAAATAATTTACTGGGAACGAAACATGTTCCAAACGCGTTTGAAACAGCGTTCTGTCCTGTCCAGGTCGTCCTTTCTGGTAGTACTCCATGCATTCCGCTTGGCTGTTCTCGTCTCTATTACATGGATACGAGTGCTGGCGGGCGAGTCAAAGAGAAAGGCAAGTGGAGGCAAAGCGTATAGTAGGACGTTCTGCGTCGACGTTCTACAGCCTCGTTCTGTCCATGTTGATACCGGTACAGAGCACGCGGAATAATATGCTGTACCGCGCGGGTACTGTAATTCCCTCCCTGCAACAGTAGTACTGTTGATCAGTAATCATTTTTTAGGCGGGGCAAGTGCAAGCTGGCAGGGTGAACTGCTTGGTCTTTTCCGTCACTGTACCAGTATCATGCCCATTTACTGCGTCCGTCGCGACCAAGTACCGGTAGTACTAACGCGTCGCAGGCGGCAACGGTGTGCTGGACTCCAGGGCCCCTTAGCCCCGCAACGTCGGAACCCCCAGACCCTGGTGCTTGCTTACATACGATGCTATTCCCGTGTGGTAAGGTGACCTCTAACGTGAGGTGAAATGTTATGTTTCGGGTTGAAACTGAATTTGACTATTTGCCAAAAAGAACTTGGGTTTTGTATGGTAGCAGGCCCAGTCATATGATTAGGAAATTGGTCATGGAAACGTCTGCTTCAAATTCGCATTGTGCACCCAGTAGCCCCGCCACAGCAAAGTTCAACATGACGAACAACAAGTTCTTAACTTACCAGCTGTCATACTGTATCGGTAGCCCGAAACGTTTCCAACTTGCCACAACAGCCTGCGCTTGAATTGATGTGGGGGATGAGAGGCATGGATAGGCCTGCACATCTCGTCTGGCCATCAACTGACATTGCGGGGGGTTGCATGGCAAG
This sequence comes from Aphanomyces astaci, assembly GCF_000520075.1. Lineage (NCBI taxonomy): Eukaryota > Oomycota > Saprolegniomycetes > Saprolegniales > Verrucalvaceae > Aphanomyces > Aphanomyces astaci. The sequence goes on along the minus strand of NW_009798293.1, from coordinate 417,178 downwards.
TCCAGAGTAACGTTATGTACCAGGTACACTGTACTACGTAGTAGTACATGCATGCCCCACGCAGCAACGCACGTGCCAAGTTCTGGCCACACAAAAGCAGCATCGTTCTGATTGATTCTGAAAGGTTGTTGGTAAGTTAGACGGAGATCTTCATGTGGCGTGCGATGATGGTTGGTGCTGCCTAGTCCACGATCCATAGCGACGGCCGTTTCATGAGCTTGGGGTGCCGACTGGACCGGCGACGGCGGCGGCGATTGTGCGAATTCACAACGCCAGGCACGTACGAAAAATCCGTGTTGGGCTTCTCCGACAGCAAATGCACCGGACACGCTGCTCGAGTGCCAATGTTGTCCATCACGTCCAAGCTCACGTACGATTGTTGACGCTCCAGCACTAGAGGAACGTGCAACTATGAGATAAGTTCGGGTTGTTTTGGCAGCCACGTGGAATGTCCAAACATACGTGGCTCGCCGGCTTTGGGCACCCACCGCCGCGGGCGGCAGTTGGGGCGCGTAAATGTAATCAGGTCTTCGTGTTTGACTTTGCACTTTTTCGGCGACGACCCCAGCCGCATGTTGCTCCTACATGGCAGCAATGAGCTCCAATTCCAACTGGCTCCCGAGTAGTGAGTCATCGTTGCTAAACAACGAGTACAATGCAGTAAGAAAGAAACGTACACTCGAGTCGACGCATCCAGTTGCACCTTGGTACGCTTGGCCTTGTCCGATCGCAAGAGGAGCTTCTTGATGTGCGATGCCAAAGTGGACATGCGGGCCTGGTGGTTTTGAAACTTTTTCTTTTTCTTGCGCAGCGTCGCAGGGGGCTCGGCGACGACGATCACGGGAGGGGACGCAAAGGACACGCTCGAGGACCGCCGACTCAGCGACCGAGGGGACGACGAGTGGGTTACGAGGCTCGGCTTTCGGCTGAGGGGGGTGGGGGCATCGGGGGGCTGCAGCTCGTCAAGGCTGTTGACCCGACTCAGCGACCTTGTTTTCGGGTCCACGACGCTCAGTCGCCGCGGCGACGCTGAGAGCTGGACGATGCTGCTTCGGTTCAGTTTCTCCACCACGTCGCTCACGCGCTTGGCGTCGAGTTCTTTCAAACTGGGCTGCCGCCGCACGCGAATGCGCGATGCAAACGATCCCCCTCTCAAGCACCGCTTCACTTCGTGGATGGGCAAGATCGTCACATCTGTCGTCGGTTCGGAGCAAGACCGCGGGGACTCCATGTCTTCGTTGACGTTCTCTTGAATCCGGCCGAGCGAGCTCGGGGACCGCTTGATCGGCGATGGTTTGGCTAGTCAATACCCACGGCGGCACTTCATTACCATGGGAGCGACGCGCACGCGTGTGGATTAGGCGTACCTGACAACACGGGGCTTGGAGGGGGGGTGATCAGGGCTGCTGCATGATACTGCTGCGACGACGGGGAGTAGGGTGGCTCGTCGTCTTCTTCTTCTTCTTGCTCGTTTCTCGACTTGTTCACGTTGAGTTTGGCTAGCGACGACAAGAGCGCGTTGAGCAGAAGCGCGTGTTCGTCGACGCCCTTGGGCGCTGGGTCTGGCTCTTTGTTGGGGAACGACGGGGTCGTTGCAGAAAAACGCTGCTGTTGTTTGGTGGGGGACGGTGTCAAGTTGAAGCACGCTAGCAAATCAGCTACGACAGGGGGGTATTATAAGTATCGAGACAGAATACCCCCCCAACGGGATCGTGGTGGTGCGGGTACCTACAGTACCTTCCGTGAACCCCGCGCACGCCGTCGATCCCCCCTGTGCGACTTCTTCCTTCATCTTTTCAAACGCCTTTTGAATAGCGTCCGACGATGCGGGGGCCACTTGACACGGTTGCATGACGCTCTTTATCGGGGACCCCCTTGGTGTGAGCTTGGTCGGCGACGAGTCGCGGAACTCGAGGGCGTTCACCCTCCCCAGCGTACCCGAGTACATCGTCGAGTGGTTGTAGCGAGTCGCAATGGAGAGCCCGAATGCCAACTGACTGGGAGTAAATCCAACATGTCTGGAAGTGTGCCGAGGGTATATATTTAGCCAGATCGACCAACCGCTACCGTAACCGGCTGAGTTGCCATAATCAGACTAGACTTCAAGGTACCGCTAGAGCTACAGTGTATTGCAACAGTTTACATACACGCTTTACTGCACCTCAAAGAGATAGTCCAGCGTGTTGGATTGTAACCAACACATTTGTAGGTTTTTCCATGTTCAAGGCGATACCTTGTCTGGTTCTGTTGAATGAGGTGTACAAGAAGTTCTCACCATGAAGCCACCGTCGAACTCCCCGCATACTACTGTATATATGTACAGTATCCATAAACTTGCACTCCAGCACAACACTCATAGTTTGCTCGACGACTTGAGCTGAGCTAAGTATGCCATGCCAAGCTCCACAATCTCCCCCGAGCGGAATCGTCGGTCAATTTCTTCGTACTCGGCCTCGATGGCAGCGACGACCTGCTGCTTCGTCAGCGGTCCCAGTCGTTGTATTTGGGCTTTGAACTGCAGCAAACTACGCTTGGCGTGCAGTTGGCCTGTCACTTGCTCCGTGAGGCCCACTACGGCGCACTGAAAGCCAGCTGCAGGTACTACCTCCGTCACAAGACCCACGCTCACCGCGCGGGATGCGTCCAGCGTCTTGCCGCGAAGAAGCAAATCGTTGGTCGCGGCTTTTCCCTACATGTCAGTCGTTGTAGTGCCCTATAATATGCGACTGAGTGCCTTCCTAACGCACCAACAGGGCAGGGAACGTGACGCTCGAGCCAAACTCGGGAACGATTCCCAATCCCATAAACGGCGTGCGGAAGGTGGCGTGCGGCACTGCAAACACAAAGTCGCAGTAGAGCAACATGGTGACGCCAATCCCAATGGCAGAGCCATTGACGGCTCCAACAAGAACCTTGGTGAAGTTCAGGATCGTGTGCATGAGTGTACGGGCGCTGGACTGCGACGGTACGCTTTGGGGGTCGAGCTCTCTCACGTCGGTGCCACTGGTAAAGTACTCGTCGCCTTCCGCAGTGACAATCACGGCCAGCACGTCGGCGTCGGCTTGGAAAAACTGGAGGTGGTCGCTCAACTCGTGGTAAGTTTGCATGCTCAGACAGTTCTTGACTCGCGGGCGGATGATTTTCACGACGCCGATGGTGCTACTCGTGTTGCTATACCAGCCATGCACATGCTGGGCCGTCGGAAGCACACGCACTGGGGTTGTTGCCATGCTGTTGTTGGGTTGGTGAATCAATCAGTTGGGCCAGGGTACTAGTAGTACTCTGGTCAAGGTACTACTAAGTTGGCTTACAGTTACTATGAATGCGTATTGATACTAGTAACTACTACTACGCTAGTACTCAAGTGAGAGTACTTTGAGAGTGAGAGAAGTTGAGCTCTCGTTTGATTGGTCGTTTTAGCAGGTCCATCATCATGCTGATTGGCAATAATTATGCCATGAGGTGACGCATCCATCGCCACTTTCCATCCGCACCCGTGGTGGACCCAGTATGCCCACTGCCGTCGACACCAAATTCCTTATCGGAGCCACGGGCGTTCTGTGCCTCAAGCTGTACCTGACGCTCCTCATCCAAGGTGGCAAGCGGTTTGCGGCTGGCACTCGCCCACCTGAGGACCAAATCCTCAAGAGCTTGAACCCCACCAAGCAACGCCAAGCTTTCGGAGTGTTCGACGAAGCCGCTGAAGCCAAGAAGAGCGATGACAAACCCACCAGTGGATTGCGTGAAAAGCCGTCCGCTCGAGCTGTTGAAGCCGACATTCGATGGGAACGCATTGTCCGCAACGACTTGGAGAACATTCCCATCGGGCTCTTGACCGCCTGGGCCGCAGTGAACTCTGGCGGGAGCGTGGCCGTCAACGCCGGCGCCATCGCGGCCTTCACCGTGTTCCGCATCTTGCACACGATCGCCTACGTCAAGCAACTCCAGCCCCACCGCGGAATCCTGTGGTTTGGCGGCGTCTTGAGTGTATTCACGCTCGTCGGCAACAGCTTTTATGGACTTTCGAAGCTGTAATCGACTCTGTAACACTCTCATTCGTGTCGTCTCATTACGTCAAGCCGTCGCAGTGACCAACATGTGTGAACACTTGACCGCGTGAGGCTACAGTGCGTGAATATATATCAAAGAAGAGCACCCACCACACCTAACACGTGGACCATGCGTCGACTCTTGTGGTGGCGACAAGCTAGCAAGTCCGCAAGTTAGCAAGTCGGTTGATCAGTATAAGGCTCTACAAGTGGTATTCTAGCCATTTGGATGTCGAAGTGGCACTTGCTTGGCTGCACTGGCCTCCCACGCAGCCGAAGAAGCAGCACAATGATACTGTTTGTGTCGATGCTACATATTATCGTGCTACAGTATACAGAACTAATATATATTTTAAGTACTTTAGTATAGGGGTAGTACTTTTATCGTGGATAAACCTCCAATGACGCTGTGAGCTTCAGTGAAGGTTGTACTTTCAAGAATGTTGGTGTGTTTTGGGCCTGGCCCAATGATTGTCCAATCAAATGCGTGGACCTGGCCCAGTGTGCAACTCCAGCATCATCATCCAAACTCCATCCATGGACGCCGTCAGTTTGGAATTTTCACAACACGATGGTCAAGATTGGTGTGCTCGCGTTGCAAGGTGCGTTCGAAGAACACATTGACATGCTCAAGCAAGTCGGCGCGGATGCCGTGGAAGTGCGCTTGCCAGCGGACCTCGCTGGCCTCGACGCGCTCGTGTTTCCCGGCGGCGAGTCCACGGCCATCGCCAAGGTCGCGGAACGATGGGGCATGGTACGTACACACACAATCGACATCGTCAGTTCTACGAGCTCACAGCCCTGCCTTATGGTGTAGATCGAACCCCTCAAGCAATGGGTGCATGACAAGAAACCCATTTGGGGCACGTGCGCCGGTATGATCTTGCTGGCGCATTCCGCGCGCCATGCCAAGCAAGTACGTGTGAAGCGACCGTTCGATGGTGGCATGTTGATGGGATGCTTAGGGCGGCCAAGCGCTCATCGGTGGCTTGGACGTGGAAGTGAGCCGCAACTTTTTCGGCGCGCAAATCCGGAGCTTTGAACAACAGATCCAGGGGCCTCCGGGGTACGGCGACGAGCCATACACCGCCGTGTTCATCCGTGCCCCGGCCATCGTGTCCGTGGGCGAACACATCGACGTGCTGTCGGAGATTTCCCACGCGCAGCCCGCCGACGGGTCGGACCCGACCGACGTGATCGTGGCCGCCCGCAAGGTACCCCAAAACTCAAAATGTTGCAATGGGAATATGAAGCTCATGGATAGGACAACATCCTCGTGACGGCATTTCACCCAGAATTGACCTCGGACACGAGATGGCACCAGTACTTTGTGGAGCAGATTGTCTCGACCAAGTAAGGGCACCGAAGAGTAGTACTACTAGTAGTAGTATACTAGTATAGAATGAAGGCTGTGTTGGGTTGAATGTCGCCGTAGTAGAGTACTACTAGTAGTACTATAAATAGAAGTATCGAAGACATTGTTAGGTTTGCAAACACTTTGTGGGATTCATCATACGTAGTCGCTTTGGTGCTGCCAACAGTCAGTATATCCAGTTAATCCGTCAGACTTATCTGCTCACGTTGCGTAACATGGCGAGGGCTGTGTGGGTTATAATACTACTAGTAGTAGTACTAGTAGTAGTAGTACGTACGAGCTTACTACTCCTGTTACTAGTATATGTGGCGCTTCGTTCGCTTGATTGATATACTCGGTTGTCTGGACGGACTTTGCAATTGCACACAAGCAAACTCAGATATGCATGTTGTATATATTTCTAGTATGCATCTTGGTCGCTGTCCCCTTGTGGCCGCGCTGCTTTTTTGAATTTCTTGCGCAAACTTCGGCGCCGACTGAACCCTTGGGTGAGCGCCCCAGTTGCCCCCGCGGCGGCGACTTCGTTGTACACGAGCTCGTTGTCGCTTGTGATGATGTTGGTCACTATCAAATATATATATAAGAAATATTGGATCATATATATATATATATATGACGTACCCTTGCCCACGGTGCCTGCACGCGCCGTGCGTCCAATACGATGGATATGGGCCACGACGTTGGTTGCAAACTCGTATTGGATCACGTGGTTCACCTAATTCCATCATATTATCGCCACTTTCCCTCTCTCCAGAACCATCACTTTATCGCCGTCCAAGAATAATAGTCAATTATGCACCCTACATGCCGCAAGTCCAGGCCCCGGGCGGCGATGTCCGTCGCCACCACAATGTGCTTGGACGTGCCGTTGGATGAGGAGGATGCAGCAAGCACTACCGATCGCTCTTGACGGGGAATTTCCTATAAACATCACCCAACCCTTATCTAGTATGTACTAGTAGGTACTAGTATACCTTGTGCAGCATGGTACATGGAACGCCATGAAGTACATGCAAAAATGCATGCAACGCCTTGGCGCTGGCCACGGAATCCACAAAGATCAACGTGGTCCCAACAGACTTGTCGTTGGCCAAAATCTACCCCATCATCACATCATAATGGACTAGTAGTACTAGTAGTAGGACAGCACGCTACTAGTCCTTACCTCAAGCAAGAGCTGTTGTCGCGCGTCGACGGACGAATCATTCAATCGGACAAACGATTGATCAAGCGTGGGCACCGTGCGGTGAAAATTCTGTTGAAACAAAGAAACGCAATATCGAGTAGTACTAGTAGTACTACTAGCCCATGACATAGTCGATCACATCGTACGTCTGTGATAGCGTATTCGGCGTCGGGGAACTTCTTCTTGAGGTACTCGCTGACCGCCAGTCGTCCGTACGTGGGGATGGTGGCGGCGCTGAAGACGGTTTGCCGGCCATGCGATGCCGTTGGAATCTCAACGGCGCCGTCGAACGCGGTCTCGTGGAACACGTTGAACGACGGGTCCAAGAGAGGCTGGTTGCGGATCACGCCGAGGATTTGCTTTGTGTCGCGCTCAAACCCCCCGCCCAGAAGCATGTCGGCTTCGTCCACGACGATGGACTCGACGAATTGGAGGTCCGTGACCGACACGTGCTGGATGCGAGCATGACAAAGGTGAGGCACGAAGTGGAGGAAGAGGAGGCGGCGTTACTTGTAGAAGGGCCTTCGGAGTGCCTACGATCACGGCGGCATGGCGAGGAATCGCGTGGGTTTTGGTCAGACACGCGACGGTCATGTCGGCCTGGCACATGCCGAACACGGTTTCGATTTGTTTGACCAGTTCTTGGGTCGGGACCAAGATCACCGCCATGGGTTTACGAACGTGGCCGAGAGGATACTGCGCGTGGAAGCGCTCTAGCAGTGGCAAGATGTACGTCAACGTCTTGCCACTGCCGGTTTCTGCCCCCACAATCACGTCTGGCCGCGCGGCGTCCAAGATGGCGGGAATGGCCTAGGAATGTTGCATCAGGACAAAAGACGAGACAGTGCAGCACTCACCACGCGCTGCACTTGGCTGGGTTCATGGATGCCATTTTGCTTGAGAGAATGGACCAGCTTTGGATGCAAACCAAGGGTATGGAAGCGGCGGGCCGCGGCGGCGCAGGTCCACTTCAGCATCAATCTTGGAGAACTGTCGGTGATCTGATTGGTGGATTGGACATCCGGATAATTTGCCATCAAAATGCCGGATAGAGTATCCGTAGACCAATGATAACCAATTGATGCGTCTGTGGTTTCGGTGACACACTGGATTTGAGCCATGTTCCGCCGAATCGTGAGCGCGTCCCGCGCGTCCAGCGGTGTCCAACGAACGTTCGCGACAGCTAAGCCAAAGAAAGCCGCGTCGGACCGACCAGCGAAGAGCGCCAAGTTCAAGACCACGTCGAAGAAGAACGAAAAGGGCAACGATTCGGGCAAGTACGACGTGATGCTGCGTGCACTGAAAGGACGCGAGCCCGAGGAGTACACGTGGTCAGAGGAAGAGAAGCGCGAGCACTTTGAAATTGGTCGCACGTACAACAGAATGACGTCGGTGCGCCACAACGAACTCATGAAGGATTTGCAGATGAAGATCAACCTGAAATGGGCAGCGATCAACGCGTTGCCGACCGACGAGTTGCGCAACGAAGCGCTCGTCGAAGACTTCTCGCTGGTCACCAACCGACGAGGGTTCCCCACGTGGACTCCCCCGATCCCAGGGTTCAAACGATTCCGCGAAGACTAAACAACCAGTAAACTAGACCCACGTGTTCCTTATACATACACAACCCCCCCCCCACCCCCCACCCCCGACCAATTACCCCATGCTGTCAGCATCATTCTTGACTATGGGTACTGTACAATTATATATATGTGTGTCTATCTACTACTAGTAGTCTAGTCCCTACTACTAGTAGTCTATCTACTAGTAGTGATTAATTCGTGGATGGTTGTTTTTTGCCTGTGGCATTTCGCTGGATCACGAGCGACGCCAGCGCTTCTGTCTTCATTTGTGCAAATTTTTTCCGGCAAATGATCCCGCGCGCCGCTACACACATACACACCTATATCATGGCACCTAACTCGTCTTGGAATCGTATCGTTCGTACCCGCTTGGACTTTGATGGCAGTGTTGCGCTGCTGCAGAAAGCTGCGGCGTACCATCATACTCCGTGTGGCGGCTTGGACGGTCACGGCCGCCTTTTCCAGGCTTTGCTTGGCGATGGTTTGGGTCGCTAATATCAAGAAAAAAATCAATCAATTCAAAATCTCGTGATTCCATTATATATATATATATATATACATCCACCTTCTTTGAGTTTCCGCGTCGTGTCGCGCATGTGGCGGTAGCTTCGGCGCAGCAGCCACGCGCGGACGTTGTGCTGGATCACCCGCGCGTCTTCCTCGAGCAGCGCCAGCTCTACCTCATTGTGTCATGGTTAGTCTATACTCTGGAGCGACATGGAGAACAATGAATATCAAATTAGTGTGTGTGACTTCAAATAGTGTGATACCAATCGCCATAGGACACGTCTTTTTACAAAGTTCAAGCATCGATCGATAGATTTGGCGAAGAAACCGTCCAAACTTGGGGTCAAAGTCGTCGTCAAGACACAAATGTCCACAGAGTTGTTGATCGGGGGGGGGGGTATTATACGTGTATGGAGGACCTACCGTCGGGCGCCATGAGCTCCATTGCCGCCATGAGTCGGCCGTCGTCCGTGTCCGTCATGACGCTGCTGCTCACTTCCAACTCGTTGTCCTCGTCAAACGGGTCCCCGAGGCTGCTGCTGCGGCGCTTCGTACCCAACGACAATGCACACTTGTCTGCCAACAGTATATACATATTTACGCTAGTTAGTATAACATCGGTAACGTTATTATCAAAGAAGGATGGACTTGACAGGAAAAAATATATATATAATATATATTGAATTGTATATAAACTTGCAACTTTGCGTGGTTTGTCTAATCAAAATATCGAATCAAGGTGGAAATTCGGTATAAGAACCAATCCGATCCACTCAAATTGGTTGGATTAGCCAATAACGTTGATTCGTGATTCGGCGGCGAGATATTCGATTCGATATTTGTGTCGAATCCACAATATATATATATATATATATCTAGAATGGGCAAAGTACTGTACCGTGTAAGCTCATGGTCGAGAATGCGCCAAGGAGAAAGTTGCGGTTGTAATGGCTGCTTCGATCGACGGCACTCGAGTCCAGCAGCGTTCCCATGCACTTGACCTCGTCCACGGGTTTCGTCAGAGGCGATGGCGGCGACAGACTTCGCAGGAACGCCGCAATGTCCCCATGTCCATACTTGTCAGCGCTACGTCGTACTCCTAAACCCTTTTAAAATCATATGGGAAAACACCAACCGATCCGCAGGAGTAAAGTTGTCTAGATCGAGCATGGCGCCGTCGGCTTGTTCCGACAGCAACAACCGCACGATGCCCCAGTGGCCACATCCCGCCGCTAAATGCAGCGGGGTTTGCCCTAACAAATATCGTCACATATGTCAATTATATATATAAAGTAAAGGACTAACTATTATTACCTTGAGCACTGCGCTGATTGACATTTGCGCCGTGGGACAAGAGCAGCGGCACGAGCTGGCCGCAGTTGTAAAAGCACACGTAATGCAATAAGCTCAGTCCTGCGTCGTCCAGCGAGTTCAACTATAACACAAATAGTATTGGCGATTTGATAGTACAAATTTGATACAAGGGGTGCAATCGAATCGACCAAACCGATCCACAATCGATCTGATTGGTTGTTGAATTTCATTGAGAAGGTTTTGATTGGCTAATAAGTTTGAGCTGATCTGAAGTAGCCAATCAAATCGAATTAGATTCCAACGAGAAACCACAACACAATGAAATATCACTATAGTATTGTCCAATCGATTCTTCGAAACTGGACCCGTGAGCAGAAGCATCACATGTGTTGGGAGAATCGATTCAAGAACTGCCAATCAAATCACGTCATGTCGAATATATTCTGCCAATCAAAACAAACCACATTTGTATATACTAACCACATATATACTAACCACATAAATACTAATGTGTATATATATGTGCACGATTACATAGGATCAAATCGATTCGAAAGAGCATAACTTTGGGTGAAATGCACAATATTTCAGTCTAAAAATATCGACTGAATGTACGATACTTCTTCGAGCAGTTCGGGGGATGTGCCGGCCAGCGCCACCAATTGCTTGACGACGTCTTCGATGAGCTGCTCCGACAGCGCCCCCAGCTCGACGTCGCTCAGCGCGGCAATCGCAGAGTCGTCCAGCATCAGCGACGCCACTTCCACCGTGGCCGCAGGTCTCTATAATAAGAGTTGTTGTTAGCCACGAATAATATAATCAACCATATATTGGTGGGTATGTTTCTAATCGACGACGACCACACATCACCAAATAGAAGTACACAAGACTCGTCGACGATAGAACGATGTTTAGGAGCCAATCAAATGGCAAGAAACAACCATCACAAATGTCAAAATAGTGTATTATGTCTTCAATTAGTGTGTGAGTCCAATCAAATGGCAAGAAACAACCATCACAAATGTCAAAATAGTGTATTATGTCTTCAATTAGTGTGTGAGTCCAATCAAATGGCAAGACACAACCACAAAAAATGTCAAAATAGTGTATTATGCCTTCAATTAATGTGAGACATATACAAAATCTTCATGAAATCGATCCATCTATAGTTGGTGCATGAGCACAAAAATGTCGTCCAAGTTTGGAGTATTAAATCAATACAATTCGTCATTAGACTCCACCGCACCAGCACGATCGACGACGGACCAAGTAGCGACTGGGGCTGCGTCGAAGCGCCGCCATCCGCCACGTTTTTGGCGCTGGGGTGGGAGATGATCACCCGCCGGAACTCGTGCAACCGCTCGACGACGCGGATTTTGTATTGCCGGTCGTCCACTGTCACATGAAAACCATCAGCACACAACCAAGTCATGTGTGACAGCGTACACTCGTCCAGGCCGCGGAGGCTGTTGGTCGGGCTGGACGGGAACGACAGGCTGGTCATGTCGTCCAAGTTGTGCTCGCTCCTTGCGCGCTTGAACGTGCTGCTGCTGCTGCTGTTGCTACCCCCCCCTTGGGCGACGACATCGCTGAACGCGGGCACTTGTTTGGAGGTACCCCAGTCGAGCGTCGGGTACTTTGGCGGGGGCTGATGGACGCCGCTGGACACAGACATATGGGATGGGCTGGCGGCGGGTTTAAAGAGGAAGTGGCCAGGGGTCGACACGAAGATCAATTGGGTGCCCACATACGTGGCAATGCGCAACGGCACCACTCCCGCCGTATCGGATGGTGGAGCTATGGTGACAGGGGTATATATATATATAAATATATAGAATTGGGGTACCGCAACATCGGAGGACGGTGGGGGAGAGGGATTCGGCACGGACGACCGCGGTCGAGCCAAAACACACGAATAAGGTCGAGTAGGGTGGCGGGGACGCGGCGCAGATGAGGATCTTGGCGCCGCCGGTGCAGAAGTCCCAATTCGGCGAAAAGTCGGTGATCTGTACGAGCAGTGGAATGGAGTCGTCCAGGACATGCGGTGGGGGTGGCATCATCTACATACGCGGGATAAGCAGGGATAACGTGAGTGCATGGCGAGGTGGTCGACTCGTTCGTACTTGATTTGAAGGGTCGAAAGCGATCATCCGAGGCATGTGGTTGTCCAGGAGGAGGTCGTCCAAGGCGGTATCGTCGTCATTGTGATCGTCGTCGGGATCGCTTGGATGGAAGTCGGCCAATGCGTCGTTCACAACTGACGACGCGTCGAAGGGACGACTGCACTCGTGCGGCGCGTCCCGCAGAGCTTGCTTCTTGCTGTCGTCCTCCAAATAATGCACGAGGATCATGCGGTTCGATTCGTCGCGCAACGAATAGCTTCGGCGGTGGAAGCACGGATTATCCGCCGAGTGCACGTACACGCCAAGCACGACGTTTCCACGCGTCACGACAAGCTTGGCGCGGTCTTCGCGGATCTTGGTCTTGCTGCCTTTCTGCTTTTGCCACGTCCATCCGTCCTTCTTGAAGTCCATGACGCTGTCACATACAAAGAGCGTTCCACCTGCAACAACAACCACCAACATGCATGCATGAGGACAGATCGATCGATCTGTCGGGACGAACCAAGGGCATGCGTACGTACTTGGCGGTCGACACTGCGGTGAGACGTGAACCGGCAGGCCGCTGGCCATGTAGTTCGTCAGGAGAAACAACACTTCGTCCTTCTGCAGCCACCTCTCCCGCGCCGCGAGCTGCAGCTGGACCGCTTTCTCCATCATCCTGTATCTTGGTCGCGACAGTTCAGGGCGATTGAATTAAAAACCAACTTTTGCACCGTCATATACATAAACCAAGATATAATTTCAAGTATCTTGAATTACATTTCGAAGAAAATGCGCGCAACCTTTCAAACGCGCGCCATGGCGTGGCAAGGCATCTATCTACGTACATCATGCACCGACGATGCTCGGAGAGGGCTTCCACGCATCCTTGTCGCATGCAAGCGAGGCCGGGACACGTGCACAGTTGCCGCTCCCGGCATGGGAAGAACGTTCAACACATGTGCTTTGCGAAGTGCATCATCACACATGAGGGACCACCCCGTAGCGACCCCATTTCCGCGTCTACACGCATGTACTTGCGCCGCTCCCCGCTGCTGCATCATACCCAACACATACCACTCCACTTGTGTACCATCCACATCACGTCGTTATGTCGCATCATCATCATCCCGTTCGCCTCGTTCACCCCGAAGACACGTTAAATACTCCATGTCGTTTACTCGTCATGATATATCGTCCTACAAGTGCGCGAGCCGGTACATGGTGTACTTGCTTTGGAAGTCGGTGGTGTCAGGGTCAATGGCGAGGATGAGCTGTTCCTCAAAGAGACTCTGGCCCACGACGAGGGCGTCGATGGTGGACATGGCGATCTTCATCTCCTTGAGCGCTGTCACGAGTTCCGACCCGAGGAAGCATCCTTCGTAGCCCTTGTACGGCATGATCTTGCCCTTCTTGTCAAACATGCGCGCAAGCACGCGCGTGACGATCGCGAGGCTCTCTTCCGACAGAAGAGCGTGTATGTTGTCGGACGCGTCGGCAAAGTCGATTCCGTCGAGCGACATGAGGCTGCCTCGGGGATGCTCTGCGTCCGCCGCCGGTTTCTCGATGGACGTCCCCGCCAGTGTGAACCGGTAGAACCCATCATTCCGGTTCTTCATGCGCGCACTCGGCCCCGTGATGTCCTCGACCAGCTCTAGCTTGAGCAACACGTTCCCAATCAAAAGCGCTTCGTTCTCGTCCGTGGCAAAGCCGTTGTCGAGCAGCGCGTCGAACGCATCGCATCCGAGGAAGCATTCCTTGAGATGCTTGAGCTTGTAGAATCTCCGCTTGATCTCGAGCGTCGTTTGGAGGAATCGGCAGATCGCTTGGTAGAACTCCTGGGGCAACCCGTTGTGGAACGTGACCTTGATGTCCTGCAGCCGCGCGAGCCGGAGCTCCTTGAACGGCGTCAGGTTGTCGTCCAAGTCGATGGATGTCGTCGATTGCAGCTTGTGGTATGGAAATGGGAGCTTTGCCTTGGTAGTCGTCGTGCGGGAAGGCGGCAGGTCCGGCGCCACAACGTCGTCGTCCCCACCTTCGTCGTCGGGAAAAGTATGCGCATGGGTCTTGGAACTGCGCCGGTCTATCACAGACGGACTTGACGTGGTGCTGCTAGTGAAGCTTGATGCGAGACTCCGACTGCTCGGCAACGGTGGCTTCCCATCGCCATAATCGGACCCACCGCTCTGGCTTCGCCCTGACGACCGAAAACTGTCTTGGTACGACCCAGCGCTCGAGAAGCGCAAAATGCTGTCGTCAAACGTACTCGAGGTTGCAGAGGAGGCCTGCAGACGCGTTTTCCCCGCCCGGCGCGACGAGGATGCCGAGGAGTGCCGAGGCGGTCGGCCGTCCTCGAACGATTCCCGGATGGACGCGATTTTCGCCACGGCGTTGTTGATCGTGAGCATGAGCGTGTCAATGTCGACGGGGGTCGCCTCAGGTGTCTTCGCGTCTGAATTTGACGAGGACCTGGACAGCGCGCCGCGCGGCGGCAGGACGTTCGACGGCGACCGCGACATCATCTCGTTACTTCCGTGAAACAACGGTGTGTGTGTTGGCAGAGGCGGGTCAAAAAAGACACTTCCACCACCCCCAACTCTGTTTTGACTTGATATTTGTATCGAAATTTCTCTGATTGCAGTTCTCCCTCACAGGACCAGATGCCACGACGAGTCAAGATAGGATATCCGACATCCACGACGACGCGATTGTGACCATGCCTCAGGACGGATGATAGATGATGGGATGCCTGCACTGTGGTGTAGCGCTTTGTCCAAGGATTCGTAACGGCACGCACTACATTGAGACTGACACGAGGCTTCACAAGTTGCCGAAGAAGGAATCGTTCGACGACCAGCGCCACCAACACACACACACGCGAGGATGCGTTACGTTATGTGTGGATGATGATGCACATGTCACGCATACACACATGTATCGTAGGTATGCCTCGTCAACTTAGCCCCTCACTCCCTCATCACACATCGCTGGCCACCGCGCCCTCCCTCATGCAGGGCTGCTGCCTCACAGAAGCGTCGGCCAATCCGACCGACTGTGTGGATCAACACTGACGTGTATGAGGTTGGTTGTGGGTGGTGTTTCTATAATATAGCACTATCAATATTCTATCTCTTGGTTCGGATGGTCTTGTCGATGCGCGTTTCCAAGTTGTTCAGCGTCTCCGAAAGCGAGTTGAGCTGCTCCGAGTGATGGCCCAAGGTCTCGAACATCACGCCTTGCTGGGCCGCGAGCTGCTGCTGCGTCTCCGTCGTCCGCGCCAGGAGGTTCATGAGCATGGCGCCCATGTTGGTCATCTGGCCTTCGGGGTTGACGGCATTTGTCGACAGAGATCGCTCCGTGGATTCCGTGGGACCAGAGGCAACAAGTGCTGACTCGGGGGAAGGAGTTGTCGGAGTCGTTCGCGGCGGCGGCGTCTGCACACTTCGCGGAGCCTCCTGGAACTGTGCGCGGGCAGGAGGTGGAATGGGAGCAACAGGTTGCGTTGCCGGCGGGGGAGGAGCGAAGCTAGTGCCTGCAGACATTCGTCGTTCGGCTGCGACATGCAGCTTCTCTGCAGAGGGTTCTGTCGACTGAGGGCGAGGTTGCGGCTCCGGGGCAGGTTGCCGGTACTCGGCCGACGCCGAGCGGGCGAGCGGCTGTTGAACGATGGGTCGGAGAGCGGTTGGGCCGACAGATTGGGATAGTTCCGCCGTCGGTCGCAGACGTTCGTCGAGGTACTTCATGACCTTGGCGGCGATTTTCTGCAGCAACTTAGTGTCGCAAGATGTGTGGGTCTTGACATCAAACACAAACACAGATCCGATGCACGTCCCCCGGGCCGTCACAAGGGGCACGGCGGCGTAAAACTTGACGGACGATGCGCGGGTGACCAGAGGATTGTTCTTGAACCGTTCATCCGTGGTCGTGTCGAGCACAACGACGGCATTTCGCGGGTTCATGATGGTGTGCGCGCAGAGGGCAACATCCCGCGGGATGGCTGCTTGTGTGAGTCCACTGTTGGCTTTGAACCACTGCTTGGACTTGTCGATGAAGCTCACGGCCGAAATCGGGCACTTCATCTCCTTGCAAGCGATGCGGCACAGCTTGTTGAACTTCTCCTCCGGCGCCGTGTCGAGAATGTGGTACCCCTCCAAGTCGGCAAGGCGTTCGTCCTCGTTCTTCGGCACCGGAGCCCGCGGCCACGGGTGGTCCCAAGTAAAGTCTAGCTCATACCCGTAAGACGTGGTCATCTTGGAAGGATAGCGCGAGTCAGTCAATTCCGAAATGATGCTGCTGGAGAGCAAAGAAGCATGTGCTCCACACTATTTTGAATGGTGTCGAGGCAATACAAAACACAAGTGTAAATGCGCAGGCAAATGCCTGGGAGAGACATTCCACGACCGCTTTGCACACATTTTTAGATATTCACGTATGCGCATATCCTATGGTCTCTGGTCGTGGAGGCGTCCAAGCAACTCGGGACGGCAAAGCACTTAAGAATTGTATACAGATGGTCTCTCCCAGAAAGGTGGAAGGTGAGTAATCGGGCCGCTGCATTGCGGTCCCGATGACCAGCGCTTGGACCGTTCAGCTAAGAGGACGGGTATGCATGTACATGTCAAGGCTTGAAATGAAGACATGCATGCATGACGCTGCCACGTCCAGGCGACGCTCGACGAAGGGATGGCACGGAACAACTTGGGAACCGACACGTAACCACTTTCTGCCCTGGCTTTTTGTCCGGATATGAAAGTACGCAATGGATCGAAATGAGGATGAAAGGGCGCAGAGCCACACGGTCGTACTTGACATCCTGTACCGCAAGCTACGTATGGACGCCTTGGTAGTAGTACTACCACGTCCTATTCTTTCAAGGGACAAGCCTGCCTTTGTCCTACTAGTTGTACTGTACCTATGCAAAGGTCGCGACACCAACTTCACACGATTGAAATGTCAATCTTGTGTTCTTAGCCACTAGGTACCGTCATTCTGCCGCCGCACTTGTCTCTCGGTTTCCAACGCCACTAAACGCCTCGCCATACCTTCGGCATCTCTTTGCAGGGCCTTCATTTCACAAGCCAATGCCCGCCCTTGGCATTCCGCATCCACGCGAACAATGGCAATGGCGTCCTGGTGTTTCAACGTGAACACATGCACGTCGTCCCGCAGCCGCTGCTCTGTATCTCGATACTGCCGGGCTTCGTCTTGAGCTGCCGCGGTGCGCGTCTCCAGGGTCGATACCTGGGCCATCAACGGCCGCAACTGTTCCTGCGACTCGCGCTTCCACTGGCGCACCAGTCGTTCGCATGTGTCGACTCCGGCCGCTTGTACCGCCGCAATGTCACTGGCTCGTTTGCGAATTTCCGCCGCCACCACTTTGTCCATGTTTGCCAAATGTTGCTGCACTTGCGTACGTTGCTCTGCTGACGCAGTTGCGACCTCCTACGCAGCCAAGTTTGGTTGGCATGACCCTTTTGGTTGTCTCGACGGACCTCCATCCGCCGGCTGAGTTGGTCGTGCCAGTCTGTCCATTTTGACTGTGCGTAGGACCACTGCGCTTCGTTTGCAGCCAAGTGCTGGGCTGTCCACTGACCCCACCGAGCCTGCTCCACACGTTGCCACGTGTCCACCTTCAGCATGGCCGCTTCGGTGGCCGTGACCACCTGCTCCATCTTGTTTTGCACCGCCACTTCCAAGTCCATGCGAGCGCGATGTTCGTCCTACACATGCATTCCGTCACAGGTGTTGATGCCTAGTGTTACACCACAAGGCTAGCTTCCAACGCCGCTACGCGCACCCCCGTGGCCTCCTGCCTCCGTATATCGACATTCGAACTCAGCTGCGACAGCACACTGTGGGACGCGTGGGTCTCGGCTTGCAATTGGTCGCGGTGGTCCAGGACTTCCCTCAATTTAACGACCATCGTTCGCTCGACGTCGACGCGGAGCTGCGCCATGGCGTCGGTGACCTTGGCATGCATTTCTTGGACGTGGCTCCACGTTGGACATTGCGTGGCTATCGTCGCCTCGACTGCCCGCACTCGCTCCCCCAACGCTGTCACATGGGCCAGCACTTGCGATTTGTTCTACTGCAAGCGTCATCACATCTCGTACATGCAACACGTTCAAGGGGCCGTTGCGACCTCGATTAGCACGGTGGCCATGGCATCGAAATCCTCGCGAAGCAGTGCATTGGAAGTGGCTACGACGACGGCTTTTTCTAGCGCGTCGAGGCGGGTGGCATGCTGCGCGAGGGTTGGAACGGCCAACAATGTGGACGGGATGTCCATCGTCGTTGCGATGGTTGCGGACGACGGCATCATGGGGCTCTGGATGAGGTCCAACAGCCTCTGAACGACAGCGTTGTGTTTCTGAAACAGTATAATTCGTGTATCCATATAAATTAGTACTCGCACACTTTCGATCATGCGGTTCACCTCGTTCACGGTCGTCGTGAGTTGATGGACGAGGTGAACGTGCTGGGCAAAGTCGGTCTGGAGCTGCCGCACGACTGTGCGCAAGTCGCCCGAGTCAGACGTCTCTGGCTGCGCGTCGTCTGAACGGAAGCTGACAAGTCGGTTGGGAGAGCTCGTCGATGTCGCAGCCTTCGTGGGGGTCGTCAACGGTGTGGTCCCACCAGGCACGATGGCGCTGCGGTTGAGTATGTAGTGATCGTCGTTAGGACGAGGGGGCATGCGATGGTTATACGGCAACGTACAGTTGGGGCAATTTCAACGGCGACTGTCCAGCATTCCGACCTCGCCGGTATTTGCGATGGTGCTCTTCCATCTGCGCCTCCAGCTCTAAGTAAGAAATTGATTATACAACTACCCCCGTGCGATACGCGCCTCACGCTTTGCATATTCCCGCTGCTGCATTCGCTTTTGCACAACATAGTCGTCCTCCATGCCGACAGGTTGACTCTTGAGGACTCTTGAGGTATAAAACTTGGACCATTCGTACTTCTGTAACGGTTGCCAGTTACGCCAGCCAGCCCCCTGATTCGATACTAACGTTACTGTAAGCTCTGTCTGGGAATACGTGTACAGTACTTATTTGCATGACTCAGAATATGGAAAACGAAGGTGAACAAATTAAAATACTATGGAACAAAGTATATCGGATTGTAGAGTTCAACTCGGAGAACACCAATCAAACGAATTTGCCCCAAAATTGAGTCAATCAAAGTAGCAAACTGGGTTGGAAAGTTCGATACAAAATCTTATATGATATGGTCAATTTGACTCCACGTCCGTATCCGAAAATCCGGTTACGTGTACGTTATGTGTACGGATACTGATACTATCCGTACACAGGCCTCCATGACATGGCGCATCAAACCAAAATGGGCGCCAAGACAAACCTGACGAACACAGAAAGGGGCGATATGCTACAGCAGCTTCTAACACACACTCGCTGACCACAAGTCACTGTCATACGGAGCTTTGCAGGCCGTGTCTGTTCTATTTGGGGTCAACAGATCTACTGTGAGTCAGGTTTGGAAGCGAGACAATGTCACGATACATGCGTCGTCCATGCGATGATGTCGCATCCCATCGAAAAGGTCGTTGTGGATGTAAATTCAAACACGAATCGATTGCGGAGCGGCTGCACAATGTGCCCAAAGCTAGACCGACTACGTTTCAGTCTATTGCGGCGGTCTTTCACCTGTCCCAGTCAAGGCTACACGACTACTATAAGCGGGGTATATTCGTCAAGTACAAGAGCAACATCAGGCCGGCCCTCACGGAAGCCAACAAGTCCGTACGTCTCAAGGAGTCCTTGCAGCATACCCATGCAACCAACGCAAACTTTTCAGCTTTGAGGACATGATGAACGTCGTTCATATGGACGAGAAGTGGTTCTTTGGTACGAAATCAAAAACACGTACAACCTGGAACCACCACACTGCAAGTGGAAGTGGTTAATCAAGAAGGTGATGCTTTTTTCGGCCGTCTCGTATGTAAACATACCTCTGTCCGGGAATATTTGCATGATTCAGAAATGTTAACAGTACTGTTCATTGATATTGGACTCTTTACGAATTATTCACGAACTCCTCTATGATTAAATATTCAATTTCATGGGTTTAATAACCTACACTCTAACGTTAAACAAAACTTGTATAGTTATAGTTACTGTAAGCAAAAACTAGTCAACCAACCGGTGCACACAGCACACTAGCTGCCGCAACTTGCCGACCATGGCATTCCTCACTGATGAGAGGCGGTTTAACGAACGTGTTGAAATAATCGTTTACGGTCAACCGTCATAGACTACTCGTCACGTCATAGTTAACAACAACAGCTATTGTTGTGTATATTGCAAATATTCCACTGGCAGCTGAATGCAAGTATTACCAGTGCGGAGGCGTTCAAATTGGTCATCAATTGATAAAAGCAAGCATAATGATACATAATATGTTCGATGGCGTGCACTTCATGGATGCTGACTGTGATCGTGAACTCATCGCAGCGTCGTCAGAAGGCGGCTCTCCGCCATCTACTCAGCAATCACACTATTTTAAAGTGTACCAGTACTAACTAGAAGTATCTGCGTCCCTGCAAATTCTTCGGCAAATTAGCGACAATTGGATCAGCGGCTGCTACGTTGCGAGACGGCGACGAGGTTAGTCCACCATGTAGGCCACGGCCGCCGAGTCCAACTCGAGTCGATAATGGAAGCCGCAGCAGGCAATCCTGAGTCCGCCCATTCGGCCACGTCTGCGACTTATGATTCGGTTCGTTGTCGAGCGTCTACTGCAGCGTCGATCACTTTGCTCACGGCGTCGTCAAAGCCAACAAGCTCCTGACCGGATTCGATTACGGCAACCGTAGATGAATCACTGGAGGACTACCAAAAATACCTCAGATTTTGAATCTAAAATTTATTCAGACCAGCGATTTTAGCCAATCTGAGGAACCCTCAGATGTGCGAAGATCAAATTTTGGTCTTCGCAGATTTCAAGGTGTCTCAGATTCGCAGAAATCACTGGTGCCCGGATGGATGGCGTCAAAGGTCGGTGCCAAGACGGCAACTAAGCGCTCAGCACTCAACTGGGGCGACGAGGACGTCGATATCATGCTCGACTGTGTTCAATCACTTCTCCCTCTCAGTCAACATGGGTGGCCAAAGTCGCTCAACTGTTCAACGCCAACCAAAGCGTTGTGTTTGCTCGAGACTGGGAAGCGTGCAAGAGAAAGTTCACCTTTCTTAAGGCGCACAAGAAACCAACAGGAGATCCAAACTGCCCGCCATTAGTCGCTCGTGCCAAACGACTACAACGAGAGCTGGATTGTCGTGCTGTGGTGGAGACCATGGATGATAACGGCGAGATCAGTCAACATGAAGGCGTTGGTGACGACGAGATCAGAATGACTGGTCCTGACGCTATCGCGCACCACGGCCCCTATATGCCGACGAGTACTGTGAGTTCTGTGGAGCAGACTGCCATGAACGACGATGATGTATCGAACGTTTTTGCCCACGATGAGGAAGGATGCGATGGCGATGAAGAATCCCCGGTAACCAAGCGTCCGCGTCGACTAAACCCAATTCAAGCTGAGCCACCAAATCGATCGGGGCTATCCCACGACACACTTCGCTTGCTGGGAAAGCGCTTGATTGTGGATAAGTTTCCAAACCCTCCGCCGTCGCTATCCTCGTCTGCTTCGTCGATGTCGTTCGTTGCAAGACGCCGTCGAAGCTTGGACACATTAATCGAACAAGCACATAACGAACAACCTGCAGGTAACGACATTCCATCACTTGTGGTGATGTTGGAGGAGCGTGCCCAAAAACGGCAAGAAGAGCGGGACGCACGGGAGCAACAACGGGAAGATGAATGTCAACGCCTGCGCGATGAACGGGAAGAACGAGACTATCAACGTCAAATTGTTCGAGAAGAGCGCGAGGAGCGCTTACGTCGTGAAGAGCATGAACGCGATCAAAAACAACGACGTGAGGACAGCGAGAACAGAGTCCGCCAAGAACAATTTCAAATGGCTATGATGATGAAGTTATTTGGTGATAACTCCAAGCGTCAAGAATAATACTACCTCTGTTATGTAACTATTGCAAGCGGGGTCAGATGGTAAACTTCTAGGCCTCTGATTGGCAAACAAATTAGTGGACTGTGACCGCTGGGTTCTGTTCTTTACGCTCGTATTTTTGCTTGAATTATATATTCAGTTTCCACTTTTTATCGACATGCGAAAATCCAATACAAAAACCAAGGCAAATTTGACCGACGAGCAGCGGGTCTCATTGTATCAAGATCTACTGGAGAAATCCATAAACGGCAAGCTCAGTCGCGACACCATGGACGCAGTTTGCTCCACGTATGGCGTCAATCCAACGACCGGCTGGCGAATCTTCAAGCGAGGGCAGGCCACGAAGGCTGCCAGTGGCGTCGCCAATGTGACAGCAAGACTCTCCAGCGTGTTATGCAAGTTATCATCGAGGCCAAAGGGGACAATCGGTACAAGATGCCGCGGAGCAAGGTGACGGATGAAGACGAAGTTGCACTTGCCCTGATGACTGCGAGACTTGAGGAAGAAGATAGATTAGAAGAAGTGTCTAACCTGCTCAGCAATATGATTGTTTAATTCTATTAAATTAAGATTCATATTACTTGCAATTTGTATAGGTTCGAATGTCTGCTTGCAATAGATACATAACAGAGGTAGTATTTGTTTTTTAATTCAGAACAATTTGAAACTTGAAATACATTCTTAATCTGTGAATTCAAAATAAATCAAACTTGAAATACATTCTTAATCTGGCTTATTCCTGACTGGCGCATCCGATAGTTGTACAAACGG
>NW_009798293.1:391087-394053 GCF_000520075.1 Aphanomyces astaci | reverse complement strand
TGACTGGCGCATCCGATAGTTGTACAAACGGAAAATGTTCTGTAAACGGCGACCGCGCAACGTTGGATCGTAAGGCAATTTTAAATCTAATTGGCGGTACACTTTGACCACAGATCCCATTCCCCATTCGGCAGCCTGTCGTAACGATGTAATCGAATCACTCATGGCCTGTAGTCCTAACCGACAATTCGGAGGTACTCTTGCGAGATCACCTTGTTTAATCGGCGTCACGATTCTTCCAGCACATCGCCCACTGATTGGGAACGCGGAATCGGATGCGACTTTCATTCCTGGAGCACAAAATCTGGGGTCTACAAGTCGGTCCTGTAGGCCGCGACTCATCTCCCCATCATTCCAGGACCCTGGACAATTGTGGCGTCCCCAGATCATTGTGCCGTCAACACTGTAGCATAATACACCCGTCACGAAGACGGAATGTAGCCAACCTAATAGGAATTTTATTAACATAATATTTAAGATATATATATATATATATATATATATATATATATATATATATATATATAATGATACCATTGTACTGAGCATTTTGTAAATCCGACGACGACGGCTCCCGAACAGGGAGATTTTTCCCATCCACGAATGCAAAAACTCCCGTAACAAGCGGCTCACGGGCTTCCGTTGCCTGAGCCCAAACCACTTGCTGATCAAACGTCGGCCAACATATCGCTGCGTCGGGCATCGCCTTCAACGCAAGGGACAACGCTTTTTCAGCTTTTGCCAAAACCCGGGCATACTGTACGTCGCGGGTGGGACTGCGAATAACTCACAGATTGTCTTTGCTTCGGTCGCATGGGTGTAGAAATGCAACACCATTGCAAGCACGCAGTGTTTGAACTGTACCCGGGCAGGACGGCCACGACGGCCAAAGCCAGACTGAACTGTGTAGTACCGACTGAAAACGGCAAGCAGGTTGTCGAAGGTGTCGGGTGGAATTGAAACCGCTGCGATGAACGGCGTCGTGTGACGACTCTAATACATCTTGTACCAAGGACTGTCAAGCTGGTCGTCTAAGAGGGCCAATGAATGTAGAAGGTTGAGTTCACGAAGCAAAGATCTGATACGACACAAGAGCAAGAGTCGTATGATGCGGCGTCGTTTCGTCGACTCCGGTGGGCAGTAGAGCAGTAGCACGCTGGTAACCACACGCATGACAAATATGGGATGAGCAAATAAAAACCAACGAAAAGGCTCTATTGAATGTAAAATCTAAGTATATTTTTGGTGAGCTTGCAAAATAAATTCATGCTTACATTTCAGTCTGAGGAGGCTCTCAGACTTGAATAAAAACACGTCTGAGAACGCACTCTGAGGCAATTTTGGTAGTCCTCCACTGGTTTCCGTGACGAACATGATTTGTAATGCTTGGCTCAACAACATACCGCTGCCGATGGCTGGATATCGCCGCGGTCATGTCGGCGGCGTCCGCGATGTCACTTGGTCGACCACTCCGGTCCTTTGAGCGTCTGGCAGGCCCGCGGCCAACGCAGCAGATGCACCACTGTCAATGCCACACCTTGATTTAGCCGACTTGGCATCAGCGATACCAGCTCCGAGGTGGCATCACCAGCCGCGTCATTGATGGATGCGTTGTGTGTTTTTTACTGCGTCGAATACATCCGGATAAATTAGTTCGTAAGAGTTCGTAAATTGGTACTATTTTTTGAATACTTGTCCAGTATACAAAAAGCAAGGTACTATCCGTGATACTACTTTGATAGTGACCAATCACGAACACTTACGAACTCTTTCAGTTCGTGATTTCTATGCATATCTGGACAAAAGAGTTCGTAAAACGGCTCAAACCGTTCGTAAAAGGGTACTATTCGATAATATTTGCACGACTACGTAGTACTGTACCACTTTGGTGGTCAGTGCAATAATGCCAAGAATAAAAATCACCTACTAAGTTAAAGATATTTATTCTTCAATGTTTAATTGCAAGAGTTCGAGCATGTCGATTTCGTCGTCTTCATTCACGACAACGAGTTGCTCCAGTTGTGAGCAAATGTCACCCATCTCCAACCAGTTAGCCACTTCAACAGAAAGTTCGATCACCTTAGCTTCGACATCAGTAGCACTCAGAAGAAGCCTAAGCCTTGACTCGATGACGTCCTTCTCCGCCACAACCACTTCAGGCAGCACGCCTTGGCGGGAAAGCGCAGCCTTCCTCACATGCGGAATACGGTAGTTGTTGTTACCTGAGGCTCGAATCACTTCTTGCATCACGTTTGTACCATCAAAAATTTGGCGTTCAACGTTTCCTTGTCAACTTCGAGCCACGCAACCACCGTTGCAGCAACGATATCGTCGACACGCCGCGAGTGCTTCTTCTCCTGGATTCACTGGATGGCACGGATCCAAGATTGAGGTCAGGCGAGTTGGGCGGCTAGTAGACGACTCGGATGTTCCAACCACCACTGATACAAGCAGACACGATGTCAGCGTCAAGAGGAAATGGGCGACATGAGGCACACAATTTCATGCTGGATGATCACCAGGTCTGTCACAATCAGGGATGACCAAAATGATATTCAGTATTCATTCAAAGGTGACAAGGACAAGAATAAGTTATTCTTTGACAGGAAATGAAAAATGAATTATTCGAATTATTCCAACTCGTACAAGCAAACAAAATGTGACTTAGTCTTCAACTTCGGCGTCCGTCAAATCGCGAATGTCTTCAGCGGTCCAGAATTCTGCATTAAAATGCAGAAACATTTGAGCCTCAATATTTTTTGGCAAAATTCGACTGCGGTTGTCCGACAAGGCATGCTTCACAACCGAAAAAAATCTCTCGCAGATGTTGGAGGTTGGACGAAGGAAGCGAAGGTCCATGTAATCCGACGCTGCTGGTGCGTTGGCCATGCGAATAGCAGCGCGCTCGGCCAAAGTGGAGGCGGGTGCTGTAGTCGCTTCGCGGGTGGCGGACCTCTTGAGCAAAC
>NW_009798293.1:358256-390987 GCF_000520075.1 Aphanomyces astaci | reverse complement strand
TGGTGGCGGACCTCTTGAGCAAACTCACAGCACTTGCACGTTCTTGTGGCGTAAGGTCGAATTCACGACCTTCCAAAATTTTGACAATGCAATTTTCAAAATCCAGATCTTGCACAGTTCTTGCATTTGGGACAATTCGATTGGCCATTGCAGGATGTTCGTCCAATACAACATCAAACACACTTCGCACTTCGTCGAGATAGAGGTTTTCCCGTTGCAGCAGTAGTGTAACCGAGTCCAAGTCAGTTAACGAATTCAGCAACTCATCCGCTTGACGATCTTCACGAGCAGTTAGCATGAGAGCACCAATCAGAGCGATGACATTGGACCAGTCTTTTCCGAACGTGGTCAAAATAAACTCAACGTAAGCAATATGCTCGTCTGCCGTAAGTTTTGTCTCGTCGTTCATTGGAGCAAAAGATAACAGGATCTTGGAGTAACCCAGTTTGTGGTCCGATGGAAACGTGGCAAAGACGGCAACGTAGTGCGTAGAGCCATGGGACCAGCCATCAAACACCAGGGCAAATGCGTCGGGCAACTTCTCCCGAATATTTTGTTCAACCACCGAGGTGCACAGTCCCAAATATTTCATAAAAGTCGTGCGAGATATTGGGTCCAAATTCGTGTAACGGCGAACGATTTGATTGGCAACAAAGCTGAACGGCAGGAGCAATTCGGTGACCCATTTCAGCCAATCAAAAATCGTTTTCGACTTTTTTGGGATCGTAGCGTAGCGCAGAATGAGCTCGTTGTGCTCTCCACCAGCATAGAGTTCAAGGTGCTCGGGGTGGCATTGCGTTATATGGGAGCACATGTTGGTGTACCCGGAACCATTTTGGATGCGTTCTTTACCACAGCGACACACCCACGTAGAACTGCCAGGGGCCTTCTGAGTGAAGAAGGCAAGGGCCAGCTGCTTGCCCTTGAGGCGGTTGGCGTCGGAGCGAGGAATGCGTGGGGTTGGCATCAAATTGAGATATGATGCCATGCCTACGCGTTCCTTCAAATCCTGGTTCCTGGAATTCATTGAATTTCAACTTTTTTAAGTTGACAAATTCAATTAGTGAATTCCTATTGGTAGTTTAACATCTGAATATGGTTCGTATCTACCAATTGTTCACCACGAAAGCAATGACATTTCAAATCACACCTGATCGGGAATTATTTAGGTTTTGTGAATAGATAATTCGATTTGGTATAAAGGAGAATAAATATATTTTTCTCAAAAATAAAATAATAATTCACATCGAGTATATTTCTGTTCATCCCTGGTCACAATACCAGGCCACATTGCTTTGATAGCAGGAATCACTTGGTCGATCAACATCTTCTTATAGACAGCACGCGTGACATTGACTGTCTTCCTTTCAAGAGCCCCTGCTGTTCGATTGCGACTACCACGCTATCCGAGGACGCGTTCGGTGAAGTGCCACGTGCCTATCTTGCCATGGAACCACGATTGCCACCGTTCATACAATAATGAATTCCCTCCTACTATTAATAGTACAGTACCAGTAACGTGGTCGAGACCTTTCTATTTTATTAAAAATATTGATATATATATTTTAATGAAGCATTCTGTTACACTTAAGTTCTGTATCGGATTTGACCATTTTAAATAATTGTGTAACCGTTGCAAATCAAGGTTACAATACTAGTAGTGGCAGAATCGAATTCACTGACTGTGAGGAAAACAACTACGAATGCCTACTGAATTTCATATATTTTTTTCTAAGAATCTCAAATACAAGCACAAAAAGGGTCGTGGATGCTCTCGACCACTGCAAATGTGCATGTTCCAAGCCAAGTTTGCAATGCCGACGTCACGACGCCATACCGAGCTAGCTGCCTTGACTACTACATACATGTCCATAGTATTCCTATCTCGAGTCTATGTTGGTTGTCTTGATGCTGAGGTCGTTCATGACTTGCACCACAAAGCGCTCCTGACCCGTGAGAGGGTCCACCTTCGTCCCCGCTGCGGCCGATGGCATCATGCGCGAGCCCTCGTCCGGCACGGGGCTGTCGTCATGCTTGTCCCGATTTGGTCGTTTGTCGCTTCCCCCCAAGTACGACTACCCGAGGCATACACAAATCCAATGTCAACACAAGCTATAACCGTATTACAGCAAGCCGGTGTGTACTTGACGTTTCGACTGCGCCGACGCCGTGTACTGGCCATTCAGCCTCGAAAACACATCCTTCTTACGACCCCCCGACGACGCCCGCGGCGACCCCTCCGACATGGTGTCGACCTCCTTCTTGCCCCGGAACCCCCCGCGCGGCGACGAGTCCATGCCGTACCCGCCTTCGGACATTGTGTCCGAGTGGTCGCCTTCATCCAACTCCAACTCGTCCAGACCACCATCCCCTTCATTGCCCTATACATATGGATGACCCACGTACACTTTTACAAATACGCGTCATAGATGTACCCGCTTCATCGTAGCCAGCACATCCAACACGGCAGAGCTACGAGGGTAAGTGCCAAAGTCCTCGGACGCGGTGCGGGGCCGTGGCGTGCGGGCGCGAGGGGACTGAAAGCTCGCGTTCGGTTGGCGCAATTTCGACGACGACAACGGCGCGGCTTGGACGTTGCGGTCTTTTAATCTACACCATACATGTATTAGACAAATCTTCCCATTCGAAATCTTTCTTGACCAATCAAAACCCCCAGAAAACCCATCAACTGGCCAATCAAATAGTATCCATCAAAGAAGGGACGATATGCTTCCATACAAAGTAAGTTTCAGTCCAAACAATCGAGCGACGGAGTTCGCAAATCCACATTTTGGCGAAGACAATGCAACAATATGAGAGAGAGATAGCGGTACCGTCTCGAGCGGAGCTGTTGGCCTTTGGACTTGATTTCTTCGCGCTTGATCATGGCGTTTTCTTGAAGGCGGTGGCGGTGGATGCCCGTAAAGTTGTTTGGGTTGGCCAGGCGGTTGAAGATTGACGACGTACTTCCGTCCGCGCCTCCATTGGTGCTGCTTGGGCCGTGGGTGGTCGTGAGGACCGTCGAGTCGGAACTGGCGCTGCCGACGCTCATCGTGTCCCCAAACAACTCGTCGTCTCCGTCGTCCATCACGGGATGGTCTTCGTCGTCGGCTTCGTCGTTGCCCGCGTCGCCGCGCTTGGTCGCGTTCAGTTGCGTCTCGAGCCACTTGATGCGTTCGCGGCACGTTCCCATGCTCTGCTGGTACTTGGCGTTGCGTTGCACGAGTTGTTGGGTCTGCCTCTGCCAGTCCAATTGGTGCAGTTCGAGCTCTTCGCATCGTTTGCGCAGTATCGCATTGCGTTCTTCCACGGCGCTACGAACCAGCTTCAGGCCGTCGTCCGGCTCGGTCATGGCGTCGGCAATCATCTTCTGCAGCTTCTCCTCGTACGTCTGGCGCATGACGCTGTTGCGTTCGCGCTCCATGCGCAGATGCTTTTGCAGGTCGTCCACCCGCAGCGCCGCCCGCTCCAGCTCGGCTTCCTTGGACTGTTCCTGGCTCTTCACCTCCACCGCCATCTTGAACAGCAACTTGAGCAGCGTGCGGGCTTCGGGCAGCGACGAGTTTTCGACTTTGACCATCGGGTCGCCTTGGTCGTTATCACCTTGACCTGTCGTCATTTCGGAAATGCGCTCGTTCTTGTACTCGAGCTGCGTCTGGCACGCTTCGATGCGATCTTCGAGCTCGGCCAGCATGGCTTCTTCGTCCTTGCTCAGGGCTGCTGTTGTTGCTGTCTGCTGGCTGGTACTTGCTTCAAGGTGTTGCTTGAACGGGGAGATCAAAATGTCGCGGATGTTGGACCCGTTGCGCTCGTCCATGGATGCCTTCAACTCGCTTTGCAACTTTGAGCGCATGCCGTGCAGCCGCTCCATCTGCTGCACAATCTTCTCCCGCTTGTCGAGCTCCTTTTCCAGCAGCTCGGACTTTTTTTGCTTGTCCGACAGCTTTTGGATTTGATCCGCGAGCCATTCCTCGTCCTTGGACTTGAACCGTTTCAACGGCTTCTTCTTGGCGTTCGCTGACAGCAACAGCTGCTGCTGCTTGAGCCGCCGGTTGGCCGCCGCGACTTCCTCCACGCGCCGCTTGAGCACGCGCTCCTGGGCGTTCTTTTCACTCCCCAGCTTGAGAATCTGCTGCTTGTCCTTGAGGTGCGCGCGCTTCAACGTGAGGATCTCGCGCTTGCGTTCGCTCGCCTCGAGTTCGTACTTTTTCCGGTCGCCCTGCATCTTTTTCAGCAAGTCGACCTTTTGCTTCTTCATTGCCGTGATTTCGTTTGTGAGGACGCGCAGCTGGACATCGCTCTTTTGCTTGATCGTCTCGAAGCGCTTCATCTCGGCCTGCTTTTTGCGCAGCGCGCCGAGCTCGCCGTCCTTGTTCTGCAGCTCGGACGACAGCCGCTGGTACCGCGGGTCGCTCGTCTGGTGCTGCATCTTGTCGAGCTCGGCCGTGAGTTGATCCCGCTCCGCCATGTAACTGCGCTCCTTGTCGGCCATTTCAATCACGCGCGCCTCAAACACCCCGCGCATGCGCTCATACCCCTCGGCGTTTCTCCGCAACGTCTGGAGCATTTGCTCTTTCAACGAGATGTTGTTGGACAAGTCCTGCACGGTGGCCCCGAGCACTTGCTGGCGTTGCTGGAACTCTCGCTGCAGTTCGGCCATTTCCGAGCTCGCTTCTGCCGATGCCTCGAGCGTGTCGTCTTCATCTGGTGGGTCAACGGTATCGTCCATGTCGTCTCCCACGGGTTCGTCGTCGTCGGCGGCGGATGGTCCTGCCGACGACAATGCCATTGACGGCACGGTGCCTGTGGTGCGACTGGTTGAGGCAGGTGCGGGCGGGGGCATCGCGACGGCGTTGCTCTGCAACTGCTTGAGCAACTCGTTTTCGCGTTTGATTTCTTGCTCGGCTTTTTCGATCAAGCGCTGCTCGTCCTGCACAGCGTCGGCGGAAAAGAGTCCGAACGAGGCAAAGTCCAACGTTCCCGACGACGCGCTGTGCGCGTGCGCCTTGTCGCGGTCCGTCTCGGCCTGCCGCAGCCGGTCCTGGAGGTCCTGGATCGTGCGAAGATGCTCTTGGATCACGCCCATTTCCGCCGATCCGGCGACGCCACCACCATGCTGCTGCTTGAGCTCTTCGCCGCACAGGCGAAAGTAGTCTCGTTGGGCCTGCGTCGCCAGCAATTCCTCCTTCATCGCGTCCATTTCGGTGCGCCATCGCTTCAATTCACCCGTTAGCCGCATGACTTCAGACTCGGCGCCTTCCGTGCGACGGCGCAGGGAGCTGAAGCTGTCGAGGCGCCAGTCGGA
The DNA here is from genome assembly GCF_000520075.1 of Aphanomyces astaci. Lineage (NCBI taxonomy): Eukaryota > Oomycota > Saprolegniomycetes > Saprolegniales > Verrucalvaceae > Aphanomyces > Aphanomyces astaci. The sequence continues at coordinate 385,682 of NW_009798293.1, read as the reverse complement.
CGTCGCGACCGCCGCTTGGACCTGCGGGTCGGACATGTCGGCGCCGGGGTGGCGAAACGCAAACAATTCGCCTTCGAGCGACTGGATCTGCTGCCGCAGCTCGGCCACGATGCTCGACTGCTCGTCGCGATTCACCACGGCTTTGTTTTGAATGTTGCGCGCGCGATTCGCATAACTCAACGAGCTTTTGGTTTCAGCCACGTTCTTTCCCGCCGGACTCACGCAGCACACCATCAGCGTCCGGCTGTTGCCCCCTACAATGCATTATAGTCGACAATACTGACTGTTACGTGTATAAACGGAAACGACTTGGAGAATGTATCGAAATCGAATCGACACACAACCACATGAACAACTGAAGCATCTCGAGCCTATCCGATTGATGGAAATCAACCATGTAGTGTATGCCTTTAATTAGTGTGATGATTACCCTTTCCATACAACATTCAGTATTGTCAAGTCGATTACGGCTCTATTGAATGAGCAGCAAGCACCGAATCGACAGACAATCGATCGACCAATCAAAACCCAGAACGCAAATCGCCAATCAAATACTTTCTTCGGCCAATTCAACATCGAATTAGTGTGATGACTGAACTTAGTGTGACGATTTCACAAATCGATCGATAGATTTGGCGAATTATCTCAAAAAGTCCAAATTATGGGTAAAACGACAATACAAACACTCGATGGATTTGACGAATATCCGCACAAAAGTCCAAAGTTTGAGAGACAATAATGTTGTACCGAGGGAATCTTGCAGCATGCGCGTCAACTTGGAGTCTCGATAGGGGACATGCACGCGGCCGCGCTTCGTGTCGTCGCCGAGGGCGTTGATGACACACCCGAGCACGAATAGCCCCTTGTTGATGTCAATGCCCTCCTTCAGTCGCTGCCCTTCCGCCTTGGTCATTTTCTGCTTTTCCGACCCGGCCAAATCGACAAAGTTAAAATAGCAGCAGCGCACGTCGTACTCGGGCGCCGCGTTCTCGTCGCCGTCCTTCGCCACGAGCGTGTCGTACGGGATGTACTGCACCATGGTCAACGTCAAGATCGCATGCGATCGACTCGACTCGCTGTTCATTTCCGTCGCCCCCGTCGTCCGACAGTACGTTCCCTTGTCCAGCAAACGAATGCACTCGTCGGCAGAATGCACGTCCTCCTCCCGCGCGCCTTGGACCTGGACTTGCCCGTTCTGAATCTCCTTCAAGTTAACCTTGGACGACGTGTCCAACGTCCCGTTGCCAAACTGAGACAACAAATCACGGATTTCTTCGCCGTAGATCTCGAGAAAACGCAACTTGAGCTCCGTTCGGTACCCTCGACCGTCGGCCGTCTTGGCAGCAATGCGAGCAAACATCTCCTGGAGCACGCGAGGAATGATGCCCCGCTCGTCCGGATTGCTCACAAACGCACTGTTCCCGCTCCCCATTGTGAACGTTTTGCCACTGCCTGTCTGGCCGTACGCAAAGATGGTCGCGTTGTACCCCTCAAACACCGAGTCCACCAACGGTGTCACACAGGGCCAGATGTCTTCTTGGCCAGAGTCGAGACCAAATACATGGTCAAACGTGAACGTTTGACTCGCGACCTTGATTTGACTGTCGAACGTCTCGACTGCAAGGTGTTCATCTTCCAGTCGTTCCTTCGGGATCAACGGACGGACACGGACACACACACGTACTGAGGTCTCCGATGCCATTTGCCTTGTACAAACGAAGATGCGTCTAGATTGGAAAGCGGCAGGAAGCGGCGGCGACTCTCGATGTCCCGGCTGCGCTTTGACGTGGGAGCCAAATTTATAATGGCGGTGCGCGGGCGGATACTAACCCTCAGACCTGATAAAGTTTCAGCCAATCACAGGGCTACATTTTGCAATTTCGCACTTTCAAGATCGCGCGCCAAAATCTCGACGCCATCGTCGCCGACGTCGGAGGAGGACACCGTGGACATAGGATGCAGGGGATCATTCCCGAGAGCGTATGCTATGATGGATTGACTCCTTGGATGTCCATCGTGCGTTAGACGCTTCCGCGGCACCGATGGAACCGTTGAATTAGCTTACAGGTAGGGAGAAAGCCAAGCGATGTGCATATGTATATGATTGAGTAAACGGCATCGTTGTTGATGATTAAGCGGTCAACTGATCCACAGCAACCCGACTATTGTGATTGCAACGAGCGAGATGGAAGTTATCGCACTGGTGTTTCCCACAGCTTGGACGATAAGCACTGGTGGGGGCGTTTCAACATTGGCCTCCTCTTCCGCGGTCATGGCGTCATGAAAGAGCATGTCCAGCTCTTCCTCGGATGGAAACCCGAGATCTTCGAGGTACTTGTCTTGGTCAAATGGTTGATCATCGTCACCTTGAACAGGGACGGTGATGGTCGTCGGGGGATGCGTTGATGAGGCTTCATCCGCTGTGTGATTCATCTGTATAAATTTGTTTGGCTCGATGGTAGCACGCTTTACAGACGACAACGATGCAACGGCAACGAACGTTGCCGTGAGGTATGCGACGCCCCGCATGAATGCAAATGCCGCTGGTACAGCCATCCCCGAATGCCCAGTTTATGGACGCCCAGTTTACGGGAGTCCGTCGACTGTCTCCTCAAAGCAGGACTGTGCATATGCGATGCCGTCCACCTTCGTCATCCCACGTTGCCTCACTTGGTTCTTGCATCCTCCTCCAAGGAACCTTCCATCCTTCCTGTTTTATAATCTACATATTTTAATAATATTATCTCAATCTTTCTATACTACACCGCATTCTTTTCTACAAATACCACTGGCAATCAAACACGGCGCTGTCGAACAATCCGTCCAAATCCGCGTGCGCAATGTCGAAGTCCAGGACGTCGATGGGGGAGAAGTCACCCAGTCCCATCGTGTAATTAAATGGTTGATCCATGAGGCTCTTCAATGGTGTCGTGTCGTCGTCGTATAGACTAAGCAATGGAAGCGGCAGGATCTCTTCTTTGACCATCGGAACCCCCACAGGCGATGTGTCCAGTGCAATGTCTCGACCGTGCTTTCGACAGCACCCGGCATGGCGAGCATGTGCTGTGCATCCTTCGACCTTGCACAGCCGACCGCCGCCGTGTCCCACGCAGAGTCGCCGCGCATGAGCGACTTTTGTGCACCCGTCCATCATGCAATGCTTCTTCTTGCTCGTAGCGCCGTGACGGCAGCAGTACGTGCCAACGCGGGCGTTGCCTGTGCAGTTGGGGTACTGGCACTTCTTCTTGCCTCCATGTCGGACACACAGGTACCTCGCGTACACTTGGTTCCTGCAGTCGTCGCCGCGGCAGCGCACGCGGTTCTTGTGGAACTCGCACTTCCACGTCCCCATGGCGCATTCATTGGCGCATCCGTTGAAAAAGCACTTGTCGGCCATATTGGGCTGTGGTGGGAATTTCTAAAATGACCAACCAGCCACTCGTGGTGGCCAAGAAACTGAGTGTTGTGTGTAGGGATGTCGAGGAAGGATGTCGAGGAAGTACATAGTGGTCCTCGCACTCGTTTCTCATTACGAACATGTGGTACGATCGGTTGACGACGGAGTAGACCACCTTGGATGCCGCAGGGTCGCTGAAGCTATATCTACGGTACACTGCCTTAAGGCCATGGAGTTGGAAGCATGATCCAGGCCTTGTGGTGCTCTAGACCTTCGTGTCCTGTCAATGCTGCCATCGGCATGCCAGGAACTAAGCGCTGCTCCATGTACATAGATGGACTGGTGGGTAGTGTTGGTGGTGGGTTTTGTAGTGATGTCGTCTGATCGTCACTGGAAATGCTTGCCATATGGTATTTATAACATTGTGTTATGATTTCCCGTACGTTTAATCGTGGTCGCGGTTGGGTTATAACAATTGTTATAACATGTTACTTCTCCCATGTGTAACAATGTGCTGCGAAGGCAACTCCCATGACGCGCAAGTCGGCTTCGTGCAACCTGGAAAATTCAGTACTGTAACGTTAACACTGTGGAGTTGTCATCGATGGCCACATCCAGCGGCGGTACACTTTGATCGATATGCACCTACCTACCCACTACTACAGTGTAGTTACCTCGGCCACTAGTCTAAAACTGTCTGCATGTTCACTGGACTCGAGTCAGGCGCCTTTTGAGCTCTTTCTACGACTTTGGCCGAATGAACGAACCGACGGAACTCATACGAGATTGATTATTGAGGACTGACTTGCTTGGGTGGTTACGACGGATTTGTTGTCGCCACCCACCTTCACTCGCATAGTTTCACATGTGTCAACCGTCTTGTATGTGTCATCAGAACCATGAATTCACTCGAAAACTTCCACTTGATTTCTCAATTTTCCACGATCCGTCACAAACAATACATACTCTACTATTGATATGTAGTAGTACTAGAGTAAGTAAATACTACTACGTAGTACTTCAAATTTTAATATTATAGTACCGTAGTACGTAGTAATATGCACTTGATTCCAGAAGATTGAGATACATGTGACTGAAGAAGACTCGTCATCACGTTGTGCCCCATGCATCCCTCCCCACACTCTACCGGTAGACGTCCAATACGTACACTCTTAATTCCAGTTTTAGCATTTTTGATGGCGTTCCATTGCATTGTTGTTGGTCAAATTACCACGGTACTGTATATTACTGTATTTTCAGTCGACACACACTCATGACGAGCCAGACTTTTTACATCCCTTCCACGTGAGCACCTCGGCCAAGAACTTCGACCCAGTACCTACAGATGCATTCATCGATAAATCATCTCCTCGTACATCACGATACACTTACCCATCAGGGTCCAAGATGAACGCCAGGCCCTTGATGCGTCCGGCGTCGGGTTTCTTTTGGAACTTGATGCCTAGCTCTTCCCACACTGCGCTCGACTCGTACACGTCCTCGACCATGATGGCCACGTGCCCAAAGCCCCGATGGGGATCCGCGTTGCCGTGGCTGTACTTGAAATCGTCGCCCAACAACTCAGTGCCGTCGAAATGACGCAGCTCCAGCACCGTCCCCAGTTGATTACGCAGGTCCTCGTCTGACAACGCGTCCGTGGTGGTCGTGCCCAAGAAGTATGACGTGTACTTTTCCTTCTCGTTCCGCTGGGTGTTGAGGAGCGAGAACCCGGCGATCGTCTGGTAAAATTCCAAACTCGCCTTGGCGTCCTTCACACGCAGCGTCGTGTGGTGAAATGACACCGCGTCGACGCGGTTGCTGCTGGAGCGTTCGGTCACTTGGATTTCGTAGCCATCGGGGTCGTGGGTGAGCAAAGTCGTGTCGAACGCGTCCACATCATGCCCCTGCGCTTCCAACGACGACTTGGTTGCGGGCAACGCGCCGGCGGGCACCGCAAACCCGAGTTGACCAAACCCAAGAGGCGCCGTGTTGCCAGGATGGTACCGGAACGACGGGTTAGACTCCGTGCCATGGTTGTGCGTGAGCTCCAACAAGACGCCGTACTCGCCGTCGTTGATGTACTTTGCGTTCTTGAGGTTGTCGGGCAGGGTCGACGTTGGCAGTGACACCAGGAAGTACAGACTAAAGTCGGGGAAGTGCGACTGGTGCGCCAACGTCAGCTGGAAGTGGCGCTCGTAAAACGCCACACTCTTCTTGGGGTCCTTGACACGGAGCATCGTCTGGTTGAACGAGACGTTGCGGAGGGCTTGGGCGAGGCGCTGGGTCATGTCAGCGATGGAGATATTCGAAAATGGCAACATGGCAACATGGCAACATGGCAACCCAGTTCCGCGTATCAATGGCGTATGTCAAGGGCCAATCTCACCAGTTTGTAGGTATCATTAAGCTTTATATATGTATGGAAAAATTTAATGAGAAAGATACATTTCATTTATACAGCAAGGGTACGTTTCGACACTTTTTTATGTCAAATAAATGCAATTTCAACGCATACTAGGGATTGATGTGACAATGAACCCACTTTCTCACATCAGGCACCCTCTAAAGAATGCCAACGAACGCCCCAACGACATGACAGATAGATCCGCTGAAATCACGCACATGCTGCAGAGCATGCATGAGCTGTCGTCACTGAGGAGCTGCCCTTCTTGCCCCTTTCTTCAGGGATGGGGTGTACCGTCGACGTCGTGGACAGCAGCAGTCTCGTAACGATTGCTCAGCCTCGTTTGTATACTGAGCACCTTTTTTGAGCCAGCATCCCATTTGCCACGGGAAAACGCTTCCAGCATGTTCACCAAGTGCTGCCACGTGTTGAATTGGAGTACTGTACTTAAACGACGGCACGTACTCGTACACGTGGCGGTCTCCGAACGAGACGTCGCCCCATTCCTTCCACAGTGGCATGGTGCCGCACCATTCCCAGTCCAAAATGCCCACAACTTCTCCGTTGTCCACAAGCATGTTGCGAAACGCAAAGTCGCCATGGAAGAGCACCACCGGACACGTCGACATTGACCGCAAGTAGGCTGCGACGGCCGCGGTGGCTTCGGGGATGAGTTCCCGCACCGGTTCTAAAGCTGGATTCAACACGGCCTTGTGGATCTGGCTGTCGAATTTAAATTGCAGCGACTCGCGCTCCGAGTTGAATAGAGCCCGCCCCCATCGAAGAACGGCCCAATCACTGGCGTCGAGTTGTCCGCAGGGTCAAACACCCAGCCTCTAATGCGATCGAAGTGGTGGCTCTGCAAATCAGCATGGATTGTCTCGACTTGGCGGCGATGGAAGCTCGCTCATCTTCGTTGGCTGCTTCCCATTGCCGCATCCAGCTTCGTCCCACGCATCTTTTCCATCAACATCCATCGCACCTGCAGTACCGGACGGGCACGGGAATGTTCACTTAAACGACGGAAGTTTGTCGCGGATCAGCGCATCCGCGATCGACGGCGTGAAGTCCATGTCGACGTAGTGCGGCGAGTTGGGCTCGGCCATGTGGATTCGATTACCGTAGGCTGACGGTGATTTGCACGCGGACCAACATTCCGCGTTCAGGACGTTTCAATCAGTGGAATATTCAGCGCACGATGGTGGAGACAGAGAGTGTGGAGCCACCGACCGCTCGCGGCAGTCGCCAATGCGAAGGAAGGAGCTGGAAGGAGCTCTACTGTGTAGACCTACCTACCTGTGCTGCAAGAGGATTGAAGGCATGATGACCTTTGGGAGGCCCAATCACATCGCTGATAGTTTTACCGTGTATCCGGATATTGTGATAGTGCAGTGGGGGATATCCGGATACCATGATTATGTAGTGGGAGTCAGTTGCCGACGGACACATCAGCATCATGGGGTTCTTCTCGACGTGGCGCAAGGAGAAGGAGGATGTGAATACGATGAGCCTCGTGCGCATGGAACGGCTGTACGACGAGATGCAGAAACGAAAGAACGGCGATGTGGTGCACTCTGCCGATCGCACCGCGTCATTCTTGCACAGCTCAAGTCGGGGTGGGCGGGGTGGTGGTGGTGTCGCGACACCACTTGTGGACGTGCACACGACAACAGGAAAATCGACCACGACCTCATCCGCTCCATCACCGCAAGAGTTGACCGCACACACGCGCGAATTGGACGCAACGCTGTTTTACCGCGTGAGCTGCCGGTTCCTCGACCCGACGCTCGAGCAATTGTACCAAGAGTACTGCCAAGTGGAATGGTACGTCCGCGCGCGCAACACGGTGATGGTCATGATGATGCTGCACATCGTATTCTTCATCGTGACGTCCATGAAGTCCACGACCGCCGAAGACCTGCTGCCCAAGGACTTCAAGCGCCCAGAAGAGTGGGTCCAGTGGGCGTACTTTTTCGCGGCCGTGCCATTCGTGGCGTGGGTGGACGAGGACAGTCCGTTCCGTCGGCGCTGGAAGATCGCCGTCACGTTGATCCTCCTCACGTTCATATGCGGCACGCAGGTACGTACGCACGTCCATCTCGTCGTCTCCGACTCACCCCATGGCGCAGATGTGGCTCGGCTACCAAGGCAGTGCGTCCACGGCAGAGTTCCGAAAGCTGCTGCTGGTCGATCTCACATCATCTCCTTCCCCTTTGTGCAACCGGACCGCATACGACGACTTGCATCTTGGCCAGATCAACAAGAACCTCCTTAGCGCGTTCGTGGCCCTCGCCGCCATCTTCCTCATCCTGATCGGGTCGACTTTGGCCGTAGTAATCCGCCTCGATTTCCCCCAGGTGGTGCTTCTACTCGCGGCGTCGTCGGCCGCGCTCGTGGCGGTCCTCCACCTGTACGCGCTGTCCATGCAGGCCGTGATCGTCGTGAGCTACGCCTCGCCCGGCTTCCTCCTCTGCATGGCGTGCTACCACTCGGACCGGTCCGCGCGCCGCTCCTTCCTCGCCAAGATCCACGTCGAGAAGGAGAATGCCGACCTCCAGTTCACGCTCAACAAGGCCGAGAAGGCGCTTCTGAACGACCCCGCGTGCGACGCCGAGACGCACGCCGTTCGCCAAGTGCTCAAGTCCAAACACCTGGAAATGATCCAGATCCCGTTTGCCGACCTCAAATTTGAAAAAATCATCGGCCGCGGCGCCAGCGGCGAAGTCATCAAGGTACAAAAGGACTACTCATGGCTCTTGCTGAACGAATTATATCTATTAATATATATAATATATATAATTCGTATATATTTATATATATACATATATATACTGGTTTGGTCGACGTGGTGGTATGTTTATTGTGGTGAGTTGTTGGTCTCTTATAGTACCGGCCATGAACATTCGGTCGTCCCATTTCGTGCGTGGTGTGATATTTGCTCGTTGTTCTGCCGTATGTTGATTGGCTCGTCATATATATATATGTATATATGACACTTATATATTGGTAAATGCCTATATATATATATCCACTAACATAGATAATATGGTGGACATTGTTTTTTGTAGGCGAGCTACTTGGGGACGTCCGTGGTGTGCAAACGGATGCGTCGAGATGCGATTTCGTTGCCGTCGATCCAGCGCTTCCGTGAAGAGATCGAGCTCATGTCATGTCTGCGGCACCCAAACATCGTGCAGTTCATCGGCGCGTCGTGGGACAACTGCTCGAACGTGTGCATGGTGCTCGAGTACATGGAACACGGGGACATGCACAGCGTGCTGCACTCGGCCATCGGCCGCTCCTTCGTCTGGAGCGACCCGCTGCTCAAGATGGCCGTGGGCGCGGTCTCGGGCATGCTCTACTTGCACTCGCAAGGTCCTCCTATTCGCATCTGGGCTTCTTCCATGTTTACGTGGTGATATTTTTACTGACGTGTTTCCTGGATTTTTAAATGCGTATATATATATGTGATCTGTTCTACACCAGCGATTGGTTGACATATGAACCGCCGGACCTTCAAAATGTCATATAAAACGAATCAATCAATCTTATTAGCCAATGAAATTGCAACGTTCATTCGTTGTAGCCAATCATACTCGTTTGCTGAATTAGATGGCGATTTCGTCAATAACGCACAATATATTTGAATGAAATTAGAACCCCCCGTGGTGCATCGCGACTTGAAGAGCGTCAACTTGCTGTGTTCGGCTACATTTGGGTGCAAAGTGAGCGACTTTGGCTTGTCTCGGCGGTACAAAAAGGACATCGACGCCCTCACGACCGTCGTGGGTACCCCCTTTTGGCTCGCCCCTGAAGTCATCCGCAATGAAAAGTACGGCATTTCCGCCGACATTTACTCGTTTGGGATTGTGCTCGTACGTCGTCCCTATATCTATATTATTGGTGCTAGAATTCTAGGATTTGGATATACTACATATATATATATATATATATATATATACATATATATATGTTGTACCTCTTCACTCAGTTGTAAATATATATATATGTGGTGCAATGTAGACCGAACTGGAAACCCGGCAAACGCCATACCACGACATCGACCAGACCGGACTCAAGGTCATGCTTCGCGTAGCCAAGGACGGCCTGCGCCCGTCGCTCCCATCGTCGTGTCTGCCGCGCCGCCGCCGCCTGATCCAAGACTGCCTGCTGGACCCCCCGCGCAGCCGGCCGACGTTTCTCGAGGTGCTGCATCGCTTGCAGGGCGAAGTGCGCGAGGAAATCGAAGCGGACGCCGAAAAGCTGGCGATCGACCGCCGCGCGCTGCTTCGAACCAAAGCCATCAAGCGCGAGCAGTCGGTGCGGCGGCTGGATCAGTTGTAATATGTGACAGAGTGTAATTTATCGTTTACGTTAGAATTCAAAGTACTACAGTACAGTAACGACGAATATCAAGATGGGAAAGGTTGAACGGATATCGGGTGAGGTCGACGGCATTATGCGTCGCGGATGGCGCCGACTTGGGGGACGACGCGACCGTTGAGAAACAGCACTGGCAGCGTCCAGTAGCCTACAGAGAAGGACATCCATGAGGTAGTGGGACAGGATGGCAGCTTTGTACCAGATTTCGCGGCCAGCGCCGCGCGAATCTCACGCAGCAACGCCGGATCGGTCACTTCGTCGAGGTTGACAATGCAATGACTCGTTCGTCGAGCGCGGCGGAGGACGTCAGCGACGACGCACCCAAATGTTTCGGTGGCGGTTTCGACAAAGAGCACGGCGTTGTAGTGCCGCAGCCGCGACGTCACGAACGCCTCGGCCTTGCGTTGCAACAGCGTCGGCGGCGGAGAGAACAAGGTCGTGAGGCAATGCCACAACGTGTCGCGGTTGTCGTCGTACAGAGACATATGTACTTGTCGGAACCAAACTGACTTACCAGTATGCAAGTTGGGACGTGGCGTAGGGGGGCGTGTGATGGTACTGGACTTTTCACTACACAACCATTTTCGGAACTTCTCGCCAGGGCGTGGTGCTTCTGCTTGAGGCTTCACGGCCGCGGTCTGTACAGTACTACTTGTACTTGCCATGGCGACCAAGACCTCAACGTCATCACATTGCTCACATGTCGTCACGATGGAAATGCACGAGAGGGAAGGAATTCTCATGATCAATCATCGACGAAGCCTCTGAAATTTAATACGTCCGTCGTACTTAAGGCATTTTGGACCATGCCAAATTCTACCGACGATTCAAAGTGCACCGTACAAGTTCAGAATGTCGTGTACAGTTTTTGCTATTAGTACATACTAGTAGTATGCACTAATAATACTACTCTGTGTTCAAAATAGGATTTTTATCCCAACAATCCACCAGTAGTATTGCCCCATCTGATTTCAAAGATACGAATTTTGTTTTTAACTGTATTTCATAGTACCTTTATGTATCAATAAATAATCTAGTCCTTCCAATATCTATTTAGACAGGTTTACGTATGTTTTCCTGGTTCAGTAAAATTCTTCAATACTGTAATAAATTATATAATTGTACGTAAAGTGACGAAGCGTTCAACAAATGCTTTAAAATAAATAAATATATATAAGCACGGCTGGCGCAATGGATAGCGTATCAGACTTCGAATCTGGGGGTTGCGGGTTCGAGTCCCGCGTCGTGTATTCGTTTTTGCCATTTCTTCGAAGAACTCGTTAGCAAAATTCCCTGTCTTCTCTTTTGCAATGAGCTCACAGTAAATCCATGGACAAGGATGTTCTTATCCCTGGCATTTGATTCAAGACTAATGCTCTAACATGCACACGCAACGGCCTTTCAACCAACGATGCAACGGACTGTTCATGGAATCTCAACCACATGCCACGATTATGCCTGTGCGACGTTTGCGCCAATAGGTGTAAATCGTACTTAACAGAGACGATTATTGATGATGTGGAGGAATTCCCCCTCGAGCATCATCATGGTCGTCATTTTCGAATTCGACAACCATGAGCCATTTGGACCAACTCAAGCAACTGACGACCGTCGTCGCCGACACGGGGGACTTTGCGTCCATCGCCAAGTACCAGCCTGAAGACGCCACGACGAACCCGTCGTTGCTCTTCAAGGCGGCGCAGATGCCACAATACGCCGACTTGGTCACGGAAGCCGTCGCCTACGGCAAGGGGTTGACCGGTGTCACCGAGGACGAGCGCTTGGGACACATCATCGACCAATTGAGCGTGAACTTTGGCCGCAAGATCTTGGAGATCGTGCCTGGCTACGTGTCGACGGAAGTGGACGCGCGCTTGAGTTTCGACACGGACGCGACGATCGACCGCGCCCACCGCATCATCGGCATGTACAAGGCCGCGGGGATTGGGAAGGAGCGCATCTTGGTCAAGATTGCGTCTACGTGGGAAGGCATCCAAGCGTGCAAAAAGCTGCAAGAAGAAGGCATCCAATGCAACATGACGTTGTTGTTTGGGTTCCCCCAAGCCGTGGCCTGTGCCGAAGCGCACGCGACGCTGATCTCCCCGTTTGTCGGCCGCATCATGGACTGGTACAAGGCCAAGACGGGCAAGACGTACAGCGCCGTGGAAGACCCGGGCGTCCAGTCCGTGACGCGCATCTACAACCACTACAAGAAGCACGGGTACAAGACGATTGTCATGGGCGCGAGCTTCCGCAACACGGGCGAAGTGCTGGAGCTGGCCGGCTGCGACCGCTTGACCATCTCCCCGAACCTCTTGGAAGAGTTGGCCAACGCCACCGGCCCCGTCGCCAAGCGCTTGGACGCCGAAGGTGCCGCCCTCAACTACAACCACCCCAAGGTCACGTTCACGGAGAAGGAGTACCGCTTCGCCATGAACGAAGACGCCATGGCCACCGAAAAGCTGTCGGAAGGCATCCGTGGCTTTGTGGCTGACATCATCAAGTTGGAAGACATCTTGAAGGCCAAGTTGCAATAAGCAGATTCTCTGACCGAGATAATGTATAGTTTGCCTTTTTCCGCTGGTTTGGTCTAGATACAGTATACCGGATAAATGCTAGGACGATGGCTATTTTGACCAAGTTCATGCACAACATGAGTGTCTTGGTTGAAGCGGCGACGGTGGTGTGCCTACGCGAGGGGGCATCGACGGGCACATGGGAAGTCTTGCTAGGTCAGAGCGAAGTGAAGAACTGGCTGCGTTCGACGCCCGAGGCAACAGTCCTTATGCGGTATCCTGGGGAATGGAAGTTTCCGGGTGGAAGTCGCGACAGTGGAGACGTGACCCTCCAGCACACGGCGATGCGGGAGCTGCGCGAAGAGTTTCTCGGCCTCGACCCGCCGCCTCTGTCAAAGCTGCACTGGGTGAGCACGCGAACCACGTTGCCCATCCAAGGGAAGCGGTTCCAGATGCACAACTTTGTCGCGTTGGCGATGGAAAACGCGTGGCTCATGGACGACGGACTCGACGTGCGCGTGAATCGTCGGCTCGAGGACAAGCGGCGGTCGTTTGCGGCGGCGTTGGAGGACCGCAGCTTTTGGGACATGGCTGTGGCTGCCAAGGAAGCGCTGTCGCCTGAAGTACGTGCAGTCCAGTGGTTTCCCATCGACAGTGCTATCGATTTGATGACGCCTGGACTCATGCAGCATGTGAATGCGTTTCAAGCGTCGGAATTCGCCAGTTATGGCATTACCAGTCGAGATCCCATGTACCAAAGCATGAAAACGTTGGCGCATCTGTCGACCTTGTCTTGGCAGGACATTGTTCAACTCGATACTAAACACCAACCAACGTCCAAAGTGTGATTGATTTATAGTATTACTACTAGTAGTACAATAGTATGATGATTCCAACATGTGCGATACAGTATTGTATTACACCAAACTGTGGCCGTTGGAATCGACAATCAAGTACCCCAACGCGTACAGCATCTTGAGGGTGGCTTCGGCGGTCTTGACGTCAAAATCCTTTTCCGCCTCGGTGAGAAACACGTACGGCACCAAGCACACGTGCTTCTTGAGCTTGTCGTCGCGCACCTGGCCGTACGTCCAGCCTTCGTCCATGCGCCCCTTGGACCACACTTCATGCGCGTTTTCGGCGAGGAGGTCCATGAGTCGTCGCAAGCTCGCAGGGAACACCACTTTGGACGTGTCCACGGGTTGCGGGGTGTACGTCTAATCAAGCACCCGTCTCGTCGATATATATATATATACATATAATATACACATATACTATTGTGCTTTCGAGTGAAATTTTGTGTTGTGGTTTCTCGTAGGGGAATTTAAATCGATTTGATTACCTACTTCAGATGAGCTCAAAATTATTAACCAATCAAAACCTTCTAAATGAAAATTAACCAATCAGATCGATTGTTTGCACGATTCGATTGCACCCCCCCTCCCCAAATTTGTATATCAAATCGACAATAATAGTTGTGCGTATTCTAAACTGGAGCGATATTCGAATGACGTTAATGAGTGAGATCACATCACCGATACAAATGTCAATACCGTGAATACTCGATCGATAGATATGTGGCGACTTTGCACAAAAGTTCAATTTGGGATATGGTCGATTTGATACAAATTTGGGCAGGGGCTGTGCAATCGAATCGCGCCGACCAAACCGATCCACAATCGATCTGATTGGTTGTTGAATTTCATTGAGAAATGGGTTTTGATTGGCTAATAATGTTTTGAAGTAGCCAATCAAATCGATTTAAATTCCAACGAGAAACCACGCCCCAACACAATGAAATTTCACTCGAAAGCACAATAAGAGGACCATACTCGTTTATGCTGAAGACGACTTGTACCTGTCCATTGCGACCGTACGGAATCGAATGCGAGACGTCCATAAACGAAAACGACCGCCCGACGGCGGCGGTGGCTTTGGGACTGTGCCCCCCCGTGCCCTTGTCCGACGTGGCGCTGTTGGAATGCGTGAGCGTGCGCAGGATGCCGTCGGGGCCGCGGCGGCCGCGCGCGACGCCGTACTTCATCGCGACGATCGTCTTGATGGTTTCCATGGACGTGCGAAAGTCAAACTTTTGCTCTTCTTTCGACATTTCCTTGTACGGAATCAGATTCGGGTGGTGCTTGAGCTTGTCGTCGCGCCGCGGGCCCCATGTCCAGCCTTGTTCGAGGCGTTCGATGGCCCAAATGTCGTGGCAGTTTTCGGCCAAGAGGTCGCCCAACGCCAGCAAACTCGCGCTCAACTAACCAACCACATCACAGCGCCATCAACATTCACACATATTACGTCGATATATTCGACATTGGGTGCTCAATATAATGAGCCGAAGAACCAAATCGCAGGCAGACGACAATCGATATACGACCAATCAAAACCCACAACACGAACATCAAGTGGCCAATCAAATGATCCATTCACATTCGACCAATGCAACATGGAATTAGTGTGAGACTGAAATTAGTGTGACACTAGACCAATTTGACAAAAGTCAGTACTTCCTTTGTTCCAGGTTGACATTTCAAAATTCGCATGTTCCAAGTTCCTGGCGACATTTGAATTTCATTGGCTGTAATTCTTCAATTTCTCTCAATATCGAACATTTATGACATTTCATTGGCTTACAATTGCTTTAAGCGCTGATTATAAACCAATCTTTTGCGAAAAGTCATGCAATTCCGTGTATCATTCGTCCAAATTGAGTGAGGGCTCGATTCAAAGTAAATAGTAACCTGGAACAGAGAAAGTATATAGAATCAATCGATAGATTGGTCGAATCCAAAAGTCGACCAAATTTCGGGTAAAACATACCTCGACGGCGCTCGTGTCGACGGGGTTGGGCACGTAGTCGTGGCCCTCCTTTTCTCGCGACGGCATGTCAATCAACGAGTTGCGGAAGCGGTACATGACCAGCGCCGCTTCGTGGCGGACCTCGTCTTGGCTGTACTCGCGCCCGCGTTTTTCCTTTCGAAAGTACAAGTCGAGCAGCCGATTCAGCTCGTCAAAGCGCAGCGTGGCCTTGCCGCGCCTCCGTTCGTCCGTGAGCAGTTGGTACAAATGGTAGTCGTCTACGATCTTGGACTCGTACGGGTCCCACCACTTGGTCGCGCGCAGAATGCCATGCCGGAGCTCCCGGAAGATCAATTTCACCACGTGAAACACAAACAGTTTCCACGGGAGCTTGAGCTTTTCGCCCCCCACCAGCTCCATCACGTCTTCGTGGTGTTCGCTCGGGAGCACGACGCACTCGACGCTCAGTGCGCCGTGGCGGACCACGCGCAGCAGCGTCTGCTGGCCCAAGATGGCGTCGCCTTCGAGACGGATCGTGATACCCTTGGGCAGCATCGTCTTGATCGTGCTGTGGTCAAAGTTCTCCGACAGCGGAATGTACCGCGTCGTCCGGTTCGTGTCGTGGTTGCGCGTGCTCGTCTTGGCAAACACGAGCTTCTGGTCAAACTTCATGCCAAAGCGCAGCAGCGCAATGATGCGCCACACGACGCCGCGAAACAGCTTCTTGGCGCGGTGCCGCGTGAGCTCCTTGTCGACCAAGTTGGTGGAAATCAGCCGAACGGTCTGGTGCGGGCACAGGAGGATCGTGCCCGTGTTGGTCAGGTCCACGGTGGGCGCACACGCGCCGAGAAACTCGCGCAGCCGCGTGATGATGTCGTACTCGACGTCGTCCTCGTCGTTGCCAACGTCCTTGGCGCTCTCATAAAACTCGGACAGAATCGCGACGAACATGTTGACCATCACCTGCAGCACCAGCACGACAAACGTGACAAAGAACACGGGCGCGAGGCGCGGGTTGGCCTGCTGGAGCCGGTCGTACGACAAGTCGCCGGCGAGCATGTGAAAGCACGTGGCGAAGGACGTCGACACGGACGAGAACTCTTCGAGGTCGAACCCAAACGCAAAGCTGCCCATGGTCGAGTACGACAAGAAGATGAGCAGGAAGATCACCATGTACCCCATGAGGTCTTTTAGGGCCATGCCGAGCACTTGCCACAGCAAATTCAACGTCGAGTTCATGCGCAGAAACTTGAAGATCTTGAGCAGCGAAAACGCCGACGACAGCGCGGCAAAGTCGCTCAGCTGGAGAAACGTGTCGAGCAGTTGCAGCATGCGGATGTGCACGGCGTGCGCGTCTGGCGGCACGGCCACCATCGCCTCCCTCGTCCACCACGACTGCGTGTAGTACACGTACGTGTAGTAGAGCGTGCTCACAAGCAGCAGCAAGTGCGCGAGCTCAAACAAGTTCCACCCGTGCAGCGTCAAGTATGACGTGAGACCCATTTTGTGGACTTCGGCCAGTTCGCTGCGAAAGTACGTGAGGACAAATGCACACACGCCTAGCCACAGGTGCACGCGGACGTCTAGGGCCCACCACATGCTGCTATTGTTGGATGAGGATGACGTTCCTTCGACGCCCATCACGCGGAGGTTGGCGCTCTGGCCAAAGTACTTCATGTGGCCCGACGGATGGATCATAAACTCGTGCGAGGCCACCGTAAACACGTGCGTCGACGGGTTCACGACCACAAACTCGAGCGACACGGCGCGGGTGGCCACGTCCATCCACGCGTCTGCGACCAGGTCGTCGTCCGTGTCGCACAGATCGAGCACGTACCCGCCCGTGCCGAAGCTCTTGGTGTGGCTTGCGTACCACGAGTTGTGCCCTGGGATCCACGGCGCCAGATCGTCGGACCACGAGTAGTTGCGCGACCGCCCGACGATCGGCGCCGTGTCCTGGTTGTCGCCCGACAGCGCGGGAAAGCAGTCAGTCGTGGGAGGGTCATCGGTGTCGCCAAAGATGAAGGCGAATTGACACGGCTCGGCGCGCACGCGGATCTGACGCATGAAGAGGCCGCCGACGCGCGTCCATGGCTGGAATGACGGCGCCTTGGGATGGGTCGAGTCGGAGCATATTCGGCCCTTCAAATGCGCGGCAAACGTGTAAATATCGTCGGGGGACTGGATCGAGCACGCGTCGGGCACGGAGCATGTCAAGTCGACGGTGACGTCGCTCTGTTGGAATGACCCGTGGAACGGCAGGCCAGACAAGAGCTGGAAAAACAGCAGCAAAAACAGGCAGTACACGACCAGCTCTTCGTAAAACTCGGACCGCTTGACCTCTTTGAACTGGGCGCTTAAGATGCGCAGATCCAACTTCTTCTTTTCCAAGTACAGCCCGTTGATCGCGGCATGGCCAGGCGTGACGTTCACGTTCAGTTTCAAATGGGACGACGCGCGCTTCGAGTAGATGACCTGTTTCGCCACGTCTGCCATCGTCTTGGACGATATGGGAGACGGGACGGGTGCTGGTTCGGCCGCTACTGTCGCAAGAGTGTCTTCCCCGTCGTTCACAACCAGGGGGTCTCGACCACCGACGGGGTTGCCCTTGACTTGGGTGCGCACATCGTCCCATCGGCTCGACATCTTTCGGATGCCTTTCTTTCCCAACGATCGATCTTTTCTCGGTGGTAACGTAGGAGACGGCGCGGCTTTTTTGGGGTCGTTGGAAAGGGCGCGAAGGTGGGACGAGTAATCGGCTGTGGAACTGGAGCTCCGCGAGTACAAGCTGCGGGAGCGCCGTGGGAGCAGCAACTGCCCAGCGCTACGTGAACGCATCCGGTGGATCAATCCACGTGACAAAGTTGCAGAGGGTTTTGTCGTCGCTTCGCCTTCGTCGTCGTCCATCATGGCGTCGAGTTCCTCTCTTGTCAACATCTCGCATTCTTCGTCTTTGGGAGACTCATCCTCATTTCCGAAGGTGTCTTCTTGTGACGCTTCCACAGACGCCTCCTCATCCGAAGCGTTGGTGTCCTCCTGCATCGGCCGTTTTGGTGTCGCGGGAGGTCGCTTCATGAGGACAGCCCTTCTCGCTCAAATGACGCAATGTGATAGCTAATCCAAGGAACACCCATGGACTTATCCGGATAATCAAAACTTTTTCATGTCGGAAAACTGTCGCAAAATGAGTGAATTTCCCAATTTCCCAACGACCCAAGAAGGGCCTATTGTGAGACACCTACATACAGACTGCACTCCAGCCATCGCTCTGCAAAGTAGGGCTAGCGTCACGATGAGGATTACTTGATGCTCATATCTCGGATGTAAACATGGCACCTTCCTATGGCTGGACTGTCATTTTAAGCTTATGGCACCACTACAAGACACTCATTTCGATGCCAATGGGAAAAACACGTTTCTCCCAATAGATATATTTTGAAAAATTGTTTGGCTCGCATGGCTCTTGGACCATACAAATATTCATATTTTTAGGAAGGATGCGAAATTAATCCAGCCACCATCTGACGACAAAAAATTGCCGTCATCAAGATGCACGCAATGCTGTTGAACTCCCATGAACGTGTGAGTATGACTGAAGGTGAATGCATGGCGAATACTGTACCCTTGGACAAGGTTCCACGCATGGAGACGCGAGCACATGCAGTTTGGCCCATCAACCTTTGATCACGTTTACATACTCCAACTTAATTCACGTCGCCTTATTTGACTGTGAATTTGACCGAACCGCATGATGTCATCCAAGCCACCACCGTTGGCACCGGCGGCGAGTGCCAGCGAAGAACTGGCCCGCCTTCGAGTGGAAAATGCGCTGCTGAAGTCCCAGCTTGCGATAGAGCGACAGACCACCGCACGGCTGCACGAGGAGCTCCAGGATGCCCAGCGTCAACGCCCCGTGAGCCCGTTGGACATTCGACGACTCAAGCAGCAGGTTGCAGCGACAAAGAAAGAGCTCGCGCGGGCGACGACTAAGCTTCCTCGAAACCTCTGCGAGCGGCGAATCCTTCGGGACTACCGCATGTACTTGTGCACGAACCCTCCGCACGACGTGCTCGAGTTGTGCGCGAAGGCCCTGCGCGGCAACCTCAAGCCAGGCATGTTCGTCTACGACCTGCTCGTCACCCAGCTGCAGTTCTTCGCGTCATCTTCTTCGTCGGCCTTCCCTGGCCGCGCGCGCACGACGTTTCCGCCGAGGATTGTGCGCTGGTGCGAGAGTGTGTACATGTCGTATGGCCGGCGGGCGTACAAGTTGCTCAGCGGGGAAGCGAATGCGTCGTCGGTCGGAGACAAGCGGAGTCCATCTTCGTGGAGCGGCCACATGATCCTTCCGTCGCTGCGCATGCTTCAGCGCCGCCTCGCCGCCTTCCGCGCGGAACAGGGCTTGTCGGCCGACATTGGGTCGCCCAACTACATGAGCAACCGCGACCTGCTCAAGCGCTTGGCGCCACCAGTGGATACAACGACGCCAGCCACGACCAAGGAACAGCTGGGCTGGGTCATATCTCTCTTGGAATCCTACAAGCAGGCCACGACCCCCACTGCTGCCATGCATGCAGACGTCCTCGACGCAATCGAGTTCCTAACTTCGTTCAACCATCCAGAGGTGCCGAAATTACTGCAGCTGCCACCTCTTGCAACGGATGGCGCCCAGTGGCTTTCGTATTGTGAAGCGATCCTTGGCATTTGTGCCGCGGTCGTGGCTACGATAGCATGATCGTTTAATGGCTACATAGCCGAAGGGTTTTGGCATGTAGTTATGGTATTGCCGAGTAGTAGTCCGGTTGTATTTGTTATAATATAGCAAAATATGTTATAATATAGCAATATATGTGATAATATAGCAATATATGTGATAATATTAAGCAATATATGTTATAATATTAAGCAATACTGTATATGTTGTAATATTAAGCAATATATGTTATAATATAGCAATTGGTGGTACAGTATCGCCTACTAGTATTATACTACTAAGTACCTCGAATAACAAGCTTGCCCTTGACATCTAACGTTATAATACAATCCTTCTACCTATATTATTGTAGTTATACGACGGACTTTATAAGTTAAATGTGCAACGAGCGTGGTAAAATCGACGGCTTGAGGGTCTCCTCGACGAGGAACTCGAGCGGGAACATGACGACGTGGCCTTGGATCGCCCGTAGCGTCGCGTGCGCCGACACTTCCTGGGTCTCTGCGTTCGTGTGGACGTTGCCGAGCTGCGCCTCACTGGGACTGCTGGCGGCGATGGACGGGGACGGCGACAGCACTTCGTCGCCATATTCGTTGCTGCTGCTGCTGCTGCTGCTGCTGTTGTCGTCTCGATCGTGGTGCAGCTTGGATCGAAGAAATATCGGGGGCAAGTTCATCTCGAGCGACTGGATGGACGCCAGCCACGATCGCGACGGTTCCTTCGCAAGCGAGTCGGTGGTATTGTGTGGCGGGGTGTTAGACGGCGTCACGTCCGACTCGCTAAGGCGCAAGACGGGGCGGGGATGAGGGGGGTAGTCGAGTTCGCTGTCGCTGTAGCGGGACGGGAGGTGGGGCCGCCTTCGACTGCTCGTGGTTGGTGGCAGCAGCTGGTGGAGCGGCAGCTGTGGCAACAGGATACCCCGGGGATGACTGCTGCGTGCGTCGTACAGTTCATGGTACTCGGTTGAGGACCTCAACGAGGCGGGGGGAGGGGGGGGCTTGAGCTTCTTCTTGCTGCCCCACTGGCGCCACTTAGCATAGAACGAGTCCTTGTCGTCGTGGTCCCGCAACACAGGGACCGTGTCGATGAACGATCCGTTGAGCACGGGCAGACTGCTGAGTTTCACGTACTTGCGTCGGCGAACTTGGGCCAGGAGGCGGTCCGCCATGAAGTGCTGGAACTTGTCGCGCTTGCGGACGCGGGGCGTCGTGCCCCGGTGTACGCGCATGTCCTGGAAGATCTTGAAGTTGCGCGCGTAGTACCACCCCTGGTCATCCGACGACAAGAGGGGGAAGAGCGGGTCCGGCACGACCACGTAGTCGTCCCGATGCACTTTTTCCATGGGGATGGGGATCCCGTTCACGTCCGTCCACGCCGCGTAGTCGCCTTCCGCGAGCAGATTGTCGGCGCCCCACGCCGCCAGCGCTCTGAGCGGATTCAAGCGCTGGTTCTCGTAGATCGCGTCGAGCTGGTGCCACTGCGAGTCGAAGCAGTCAAAGGACCGGAACTTGTTGGACGGCGCACACCGAAACACTTGCTCGAACAAGTCCGTGTTGGCCTGCGCGCGATGTCGCAGAAACTGCCACGTGGCGTCACTCGTGGGGTCGGCCACGACCGACACGTCGTCCAGACCCAAATGCTCCTGAAACAGCTGCAAGCGGAGGCGGGTCGCGAGGGTCCCTTGGTTGGCCGGGCGGCCGTTGATCGTGCCCAGTGTAAACTACACAAGGATTTATACTCATTCGACCCAACACACACAAAGCACAAACATTGTTATACCCACCACCACATATATATTATCGACATCCACACATTTGGTACAACTCACTCAAGCTATCCGATTCACATATTGTCACCACACAAGAACTCATACCACATATGGTCGATTTGATACAAATTTGGGGAGGGGGTGCAATCGAATCAATCGCGCCGACCAAACCGATCCACAATCGATCTGATTGGTTGAATTTCATTGAGAAATGGGTTTTGATTGGCTAATAATTTTGAGCTCTTCTGAAGTAGCCAATCAAATCGATTTAAATTCCAACGAGAAACCCCACGCCACAACACAATGAAATTTCACTCGAAAGCACAATATTGTCACATAACAAAAATAGTCATCCCACATATTGTCACCACACAATATGAATACCGCATATTGTCACCACAAAAGCCATCCGATCCACATATTGTAAATATTCCTACCACATATTGTCACAACCCAAGTATGTATACCCCCATTGTTACCCATGTCAAATCCACATGTTGACTTACCGTGGAGTCGTCGACGACGACAGCGATTTCCGAGTCGCGGTCGCCGTTCATGCTGCGGTCGTTGATGTTGGCCGAGCCGCAGATGACGGTAGTGTCGTCGACGATGCACAGCTTGGAGTGGATGTAGATCTGCTCTGTGACGCATCGGCCGTTGGGCATGACGCCGTACGTACGCAGACCCACAAAGAGGACGTACTCGTCCGGGCGGGTCGTGACTTTGGCGAGCGCGCCCATGAGGTTGGTGCGGATGGTCGCGTACTGCCAGTGCATAACAGCGTGCAAGTGCGTGAGCGACTGCTTGGACCGGACGTTGCCTTCGATCCCCGGCAGCAGCGGCATGAATACGACCACGCGAAACACTTGGCCCTGAGCCACGGCCACGACGATGCGGTCCACCAACGCCTGCACCACGCGGTTCAGAATCACCACGTCTGTCTCCAAGCCAGAGATGAAGAACTGGTTCTCAATGTACACAAAGTGCTTGGCGGCGCGAATGCAGTCGCAGTACGCCGTGTGGATGCTCGACTCGGTGGGGACCCCCGCCGACCACGACGACACGGACCGAACGACTTGGACAGAGCACGGCGAGTATCCTCCGTCGGCCAACAGTGTCGCAGCAGGTGGGGTCGTGGGGTCGGGCATCCACGGCAGGATGCTCTTGGGCAAGTACTTGAACCGCCTCGAGCGACAGCACACGCACCAGTCTGTGCGCAGCGAGTTGTCCCGCTTGGAGCAGACAAAGTTCCACCGCTCGATAAAGTGCGCGGCCACATCTTGGACGACGGGGCCGAGCATCGAGCAGTGGACGTCGTGCCACGGCATGCGCGGGACGTGGTCGCGGTCAATGAGGTTCTCGCGGGCGTCGTTTACCCGAACAAAGTCTTTGATGATCGGGTTCGAGTAGTCCTTGCCTGGCCACCAGTGGGTCGCGCCGTCGATGCCCGGGTCTGACAAGAGGTGCTCGGACGTGTCGAACCGGCCTAACGCGAGGTCCAGTCCGCCCACGAACGCCACGTCGAAGTCCACGACGATCACCTTTTCATGGTGACTCCAGAACCCAAACGACTGCACCTGGAAGTCCGGGTCCCGCAGCACGCGGATGTTTGGGTGGCACCGCAGCTGCTTCATCGCGTAGTAAGACCCGAGATCCATCGCCACCTGCACCTCCTGGTACAGCAGCACGTGAATCACCACGCCTTCCTGGGCTTTGGCCAACAACAGCTCCTTCAGGGGGATGCGACTCGCCGCGTCCTGACGCTCCAGCAGCAAATCCGGACAGATCCACCACCCCGCAATGAAAATGCGATGTTTGGCCCCTAGAATCGCCTCGCGCATCGCGGTGTACGTGTCCTCGCCGTCCACGTGCCACTTGAGCCATGCTACGCATACAAATCAATATATATATATGGAATCTCTGGGATAAGTAGAGATGTTGACGTACCTTGGTCCCGCTTGGGCGCAAACGAGAGGAATCGATGGCGAGGGGGCTGGGGGGGGACCTCGTGGAGGGCGTCGAGCCACTCGTCCCGCCGCACGTGCGCGTGCCACAGCCCCACAAACGACAGCAAGTAGTTGGCCAGCAGCCCCAATGACGACGCAACCAAACTGCCCGCAAGGAGCGCCCCCAGCATGATGGTAAAATTGGTCAAAGTTACCTAGCAGTTATTAACCACACGAAATCTCTAAAGAAGAACGTACGGAAGACACGTCCACGGCAAAGTCGCACAGGACAGCGCTAGCGTCGATGGTCGCGTTGTCGTTGACGACGAGCTTGTCGCCGAGGCGGTCGAAGCGCCCCGAGATCCCAAAGAACCGCGTGGACTTGTCAAAGTCGGGCAGCATGAGACGCCCGGGGACGCGAAGCACGGGGGCGTCGGTCACGCGGCCGACGACTGCGATCAGTTGGTTGGCCTGCTTGGCAAAGTACTCGTTGAACATGCGCGTGGTGAGAATGTCAAACCCTACATCATACATACATAGAGCCAACGTCATGCGCAGGCATCGCAAAACAAAGCAAATTAGTGTGTGGCAGCTGACAAGCCTCGCAAACATGTAATTAGTGTGACTGACACGAACGTACCGCTGTTGTCAATGTATTCCGCCGCCTTGGCAAACGTGGCGTTGGAATTGCGCGCTAACGTCATGATGTGGAGTCCGTCGGCGCGCCGCTTAAACAGCGCCGGCTTGATCGGCTGGTCGAATGCAAACCCGCAAAACGCTGGGTGGTTCCTTTCGTCGTCATCATAACCTTCTTTGTTGTTGGCTTGGTTGAGGCGTAAGAGGGGGAAGCTTTTGTTCGTGTCGTCACTCATGGCGGTTGCCAACGGAAACAAGTGCAGGGGTACGGGTTTGTAGTGTAGTCCGCTGGCGGTGATGCTCACGACGATGAAGAACGACAGCGACAGCGCGAGCACCGACAGGAGTCGCGTGTAGTAGTGGCCGCAGTCGATCTCAACGTACCCGCCCTTGTTGCGCACCGTGAGTCCGTTGACCATCCACGACACGCCCTGCTTGTAGTTGCCCTGGGCGACTTGGAACTGCGTGTCAAAGAGCACGACCTCGCTCGGCTCGACGTCGCAGCGGTGCTTGTAGAACGCGATGCAGTTGGACTTGAGCGCGGCCCACCGCCGGACCGTTCCGAGGCGGCGCTCAAAGAACTTGTAGATGAACCCGAGCACAAACAACACGCAGATCGCAAATATGATGGCGGCGAGCGAGTCGGACGAGTTCTTGCCCGTGATGATGCGGCCCGACTGCACCACTTCGTTGACAAAGCTCGGGTTGGCCACGGCCATGACGGCCAAGATCAGGAATGGCCACATGAGCAAGAGCATGCTCGCGACGAACGCGATGCGGAGGAATATGCGGTACGAGTGCCGATATACCTTTTCCATGCGGTGGCTGCAGAACTTTTGGAGCGGGATCTGGTTCGACCCGCTGATCTTCATGTGCACGTAACCCTCCTTGTGCGACAGTGTGCGCAGGTTGGACGCGAGGCGGGACGCGCTCACCTCGAGGAAACTTAAAAGGGCCTCGCATTCATGCAGTTTGGGGACCAAGACCAACGTGCGCAGGTACGTCTCAACGAGGTCCTTGTCCTGACACCGCTTGGATGCGCGCTTCTCGAGAATGAGCGACCACGGCATCCACACGGGTCTGTGCAAGTGGCACAGTAGGTACCAGTTCACGCAAATGTGCAGTCGAAGCAACTCTTTCTGACTGAACTGGATCGTCCATTCCGGCAGCTTGTCCACCTTGACGCGGCCACAAAAAAGACACGATGGGATCAGTTGCCGCTTCCGCATCACGCGGACGTCGTCGATGTGGAGAATGAAGCTTCGAGAGGGAGTGTCCATGTTGTTGTTGCCTGTCAAGTGAGACGTGTGGGACATCGTGGAATCGTCTGTCTTGGCGCGTATCCGCGGATCCGCGAAGTTTGTTCCTTCGATTTCCAAGTCGAGATCATAGTCCATGGACGACGTCGTGTCTTGATGAGACGGCGTCGTGCGCAGACATTCAACTCCACCTCCTGAATCCATCATCGCAAGGATGGGGTGTGGTTGCGACCTTGATACAGGGCTGGACGACGAAGGCTCAAAGTGGTCGTCGTTCCTAATGGTTCTGCGACTCCAAAATGGACCTTGCCGCCTTGGTCGATTTATATTTTACACACAGTAAATAGGTAATGGCTGCTTTTAAAAATATCCCACGTCCACTACACTTGTCGTTTGTATACTTCGTAGTCCGCATGTTTCGCCAATTGTAACGTTGGCCGATTATTACGTTCAACGTTAAACTGTAACAATTAGTACTATGCCACGTTATATATACTATTTGACTCGATTCCATCGAGTTCATGTGTTTATAGAGTTTAACGTTGTTCGCGTGGAATAAGCCATACGTTGGGATACATGCACTTTACATGAAGCTGACGTGAATTCAAGACCCACGAAGTCCGGTTGTCCATTTTGTCATTCAAAAATATACTAGTACTACGTAGTATTTAGGTAACGTTCTACTAATAGTTGAAATACAATATCGGGCAATTATTTATTGTTCAGTCCTCGCAATACCCGGTATACGTATATCAATACTAAGTATTACTGTAATACATATTCGACTTTGGATAACAAACTGTAAACAAGCGATTCACCAATCAGAGTCCACGATACTGGCGTTTGATTGGCTTATCCCAGGTGAGAGATTATATCACCTGGACTAACAGAATAAAAATTCACCATTTCTGATTAACAGTAAAGAACCACTAACGTTAAACTTGAAGTTCTGGGTGATAGAATCTTCACCTCGACGAAACCCTACCGGTGCTATAAATGTATGGACTACTTAGTATACTATACTACTATTAATACTACCGGTAGTTATATAATAATAAGTCGACGAAACCATATTGGTGCTATATATGTACTGTAAGTATATAATAAGTCTATCATTATGTATTCTTGACTTGCATTTTTCAGCGTCAAGTTTTTAATTATAGTCAAATAACAGGAACCAGAAATATTGCAATATTTACAGTTAACTTTGGCCCAAAACACCATTTTGGGGCCGAATGCACCCTTAATATTTTGTCCAGGGGAGGGAAAATAGCTCAGTGGTAGAGCATCGTTTCTTACAGTTATGGTGCACTTCATCTAAAAACTTCCAACTGGCCAAATTGAAGAGTGGAGGTTTTATTATTTAACGTGCAATTAATGTAGTTAAACCCAAAATCCAGATACGTTAAATACCAATTTCATACGTTTTATCACTGGAGTGGGAGGTTAAAGGTCCCAACTGCCTCCGGATATTATATACGGATAAGAGTCACATACAAAAATCAAGATACATTTGAGCGGCCACCCCTATGGCCAAATATCCAAGCGCCCATGTAAAATACCGCTAGGTTAAATATCTATTTCTGGACCAATTCATCACC
>NW_009798293.1:345703-357813 GCF_000520075.1 Aphanomyces astaci | reverse complement strand
TAGCGCCCATGTAAAATACCGCTAGGTTAAATATCTATTTCTGGACCAATTCATCACAAAATTTGAATCTGAGACGTAGAATTTCTTCACCACATTGAGATCTGTCGATTATACGTCTCAATTTGCTGCAATTTTGAGTAATGAATATGAAATAGAAGTCAGAAAATTTTGTGAAAAGTTGGTAGTTTATAGATGACGTGCACCATAACTCAAAGGACACCCGGCTTCCCGAGATTATTTCCGCAAGAAATTATCCGTCCCTCCCCTGCGGAATCCGGATAACAAGGGAGACGGGGACCGACCGAACTTCGAAGAAGATCGGTGGAAGCTCGAGGTATTACGAAGTAATAAATACTATAGTACTACGTAGTACTATTATAGTAAGTAAGTACTATGAAGGGTTGAGTAAAAACCGAAGATTACACACCGCCCCTGGTCTATTAATATTAATAGTAGCGTTATCGGCCGTCGCCTGTTAATAATGATAACGTTAATCCAAAAACTCACATGTCAATTAACCTTAGCGAACGTAAACAATCAATTTAAGAGCTTCAATCAATTTAAGATAAAATGTGCATGAGCCAATGAAAAGACGCGAAATTTCCTTGATCCAATGAAACGACGCGAAATAACCTAACCACACAATTTATATGTAAAGAGGTATACGTTATTCAAGATAACAATATGCGTCCTAAATAGATTGTTAAAATTAGATCAAACTTGCTTGGTTTTTATTGATTTAGTCAATGGAAATACACCGAAACCCAATATAATTGATATGAGGTTGTTCCCCATTAATTCAGCTACAATCTCCGGGCAAGTTTGTTGTATGAGCGGGGAGCTTTGGAAGTTCTCCCCAGCCGCCTTCCTCAAATGCGTCTTAAATTGATTGTTTACGTTAATATTTTGTCCGCATGTTTCCTCAAAGAAATTGTCAAGGGGGACGAGCAAGTAGGAGGGACGACGACGAGGAACCCTTGTGTGGTCGAGAACAAAAGCAAAAGTGATGATTAACGGACTGCTTAGCTGACCTATGATTGGGCAGAAACAGTCCGGCTTCTACAGAAATAGAACACCGGATAATTCCGGAGTACCTGATATTATTCGTAAGTGACCGAACCTCTGCGAAAAAGGCCAAAGCAAGAACGGCCAAAGTGCCTCTTCTTGACAGCCACCCCACTGGGCATTGAGAAGGCAATGCCAAAGGCAAATAGGACTTAGCGAAAAATTCGCAAAGGCCAAAAGGCATGTCACTACAGGCCACCCTGAGAACAGAGGCGAAGGAGGTAGGACAGGAGCACGCATAAAGTAGTGTTCAGCACATAAATGCATGGTTACTCATAGAGCAGAGAAAAGGACAAGGGGATGCACACATGCAAGGGTGCTCAAAGAGCGTGGTAAAGACCAGAAAGTGCATAGATGCAACGAAACATAAGATAGCGTGGCTAATAGTAGCGGGTAAAGATCCAAGTAGCATTGCCAGAAGCAAACATACAAAAAGGACATAGAGAGTAGGGGTAAAATCCATGAATTGCAAGTGCAGTCACTTGCACAAACCACTACGCCACTCGTACGGCCGATCCTTGAGCAGCGCCGCGGGCCAGACGGGACCGCCGACTTCAAAACGGCACGAGCAGACGTAGAATGCACAAATCGCCACAGGTCGAGAGGAGGATGAAGGTGGAGAATTAGAAGTGTTTGCTTAGAAAGCAGGTGCAAACAATGCATGATAAATATCAATAACAGCCAAAAAGGCATAAATATAGTGAGTGCGATGCCATATGCAATGGTCACTACATTACGCGACCACAAATGTAATCACTAAGGGCGTAGAGTCGCAGAGCGAGGTAGAACATGAGAAACGCATGTTCCGGGTGCGCCTTCGTAAAAATGTCCTCAAGTTGTTCTTTGGTAGGGCAATAATGGAGATTAAACTCCTTATTCTCAACGAGATTGCGAACAAACATAAAGCGCGCATATATCAATGTGCTTGGAGCGCCCATGATGCTCAACATTTTGGGCGATGCTGATAGCATACTCATTGTCCTTGTGAACCGAAATCGGTTGATCACTAGTATGATGTAGCTCGGCAGCGAGTTGTCGAACGTATATACATTCTTGCATGCAAAGGGCAAGAACCACAAACTCGATCAAAAAAGAGGGGTCTAAAAACCGAAAATTCAGTAAATTCGCGCACCAAAACTCGACCAATGGGCAAAACCCGGGTTGCGCAGAAACTGCCATATGTTTTGTAAGGCATATGCCAAGTCTGGGCGAGATCCCATCGCTAAGTACATAACACTTCCAACAATGGAAGGATAGATCACAGAATACGTTTGGAACGATCACGGACGTTTTCCCAGCCGAGAATATCTCGAACAGGACCGAAGTCCTTCATCTGGAAGTGATAGTGAGTCCTTGAGAGCGGCAGCAAGGGCCTTGGTAGGAGAAATGATCAAATAGCTGCAAATATTGATGGAGTTTTACGTAAAAATGTATGGTTCTGGTCGACCATACAAACAGTAGGATGAATTCCGATGAATCTTTAAGGCCCAGGTCGGGGAAAAACCCTGGACAACTATTCAGCCCTGAACGGCTTATTATCCCTCGATTTATTCGAATTATGACTGTGGTATTTTCTCGTGTCCAGGGAAGTCCTCCCACGGCAACGAAGTGAAGTGCAGTTTTGATAAGCGAAATGATTCGATGCAGATAATACGTGGTATAGTTCTGTCATGATACGTTGTAGCGCCAATTTGAGGCACCATAACATGAAAGGTCCGACCGATAGCGGTCATCTACGAACAAAACAGGGGTATACTTAATTCAAGATAAAGGCAAGGGCTAAAGCTATTGTATGTCAAACAAATACTGCAAGTACATCATGGCTGCAAAGCAATCTCTTCATTGACGAGAGGCTACGCATACCGTGTCCAGGTACCGACTTCGTAGATTAGTAGGACTGTTCCTCCACCTGCCTAAAGGAGCAGTACAGTAGTATGTATGGCAGTACTGTAACGGTGGGTCTGACTCTGTTGAATTATTTCACCATTACCAGTTTAACATGATGTTTGTAAAGGCATAACCCATAATGGCCACAAAGTCCGGGCCAATTATTCATAGATGACCATTCTGAATGACCACCTAACCCTACCCTAACCCTAGCGCTATTATTCCACCCTAACCCTAGCACTATTATTGGTTGGAAATTAAACTAAGAGTGACATGATTGGCTAGAACAGGAATAGAATTATGTGATTCGCTGAATTAATCTCATACAAATAACAAGTGAGGTCGGAGGTGACCCATTATTCTACAATATACGACCATCGCATGCCGCCGCTGCTTCGCTGCTATCAGCTCACGGTCGTATCCTCGGTCGACGAGCTAGTAACAATGAACCAGCTACATGTCCTCTATGGCGCGAACCGCACGGGTAGATAGATGGCATTAGGCATTAGCTCCTGTGTAGATGTGATTTGCAAAACGACTGGTTTGGCAAGCGTCGAGTCTCATTGATGGCACGATCCATCGGTAAGTGCGTTTGGCGTGGAACACCGGCGACTTGTGCTGCACCACGTAAAATACATTATGATTTGCAATAATATTATTACTTGTATATATGGTAATTAAATTGCACGATTAATTGCATCCAGGGTTGGTTTCGTTCAGGGTCGTCATTCCCAACCCGAGACTCGGAGTCTCGGGTTGATATTTCGTTGGGTAAGTACAAAACGGCTCTCTATTATAATAGTCTTAAGATGAACGCGGGCAACACAGTGGTGGGGTTGAAATTGGTTGATATTAAGGTGCTCAGTTAAAGGGCAATTCCAAAGTGAACACAAGCCTCTGCTT
Organism: Aphanomyces astaci; assembly: GCF_000520075.1. Taxonomy (NCBI): domain Eukaryota; phylum Oomycota; class Saprolegniomycetes; order Saprolegniales; family Verrucalvaceae; genus Aphanomyces; species Aphanomyces astaci. The sequence continues at coordinate 353,958 of NW_009798293.1, read as the reverse complement.
CATCGCACCAACTTAATGAACTATCGCTAGCTATGACATCACGTGACACTGACGACTGTCAAACGGAGAGCAGCCAATCCCTGAATAATATAGGCCTATGTCATGCAGATCACTCAAGATACATCTACAGACGATGCTGGCCGCTCATTCGTGGCCTAATGCAAGCGTCACTACTGATGTCTTTCCTTGTAAGTCAATATGAAACTTTGTATGGGATTCATCCGGAATAATTTACGGATAAGGTTGAATTAACACTGATATTCATCACTCCCACTTGATCTGTCATGACGCGGCTAACTCCACTGAAACAACACATTTTCCCCTTCATTGTTCCAGGCCACACCAAGGTCTCGAACTCCCATGAGGAATCGAATTATTTCAAACTATGTGGGCGCCAGCGCCTTGGTCAGGATATCTGCAACCATTTCTTTGGTTGGGCAGAACCTCAACTTGAAATTTTTCCCTTTTCTGATAAGTCACGTGTAAAAAGGTGACGAATTTCAATGTGTTTCGTAGCTTTGTGATTTGATGGATTTTTCACAATATCGATAGCTGCCTGGCTATCTGTCCAGATAGTGATCGGTCTTTTCACGTGAAATCCCATTTCTTTTAGCAGCATGAAGATCCATTCACACTCTTTCACTCCTTCACTCCTTCACTTAAGGCTATCAACTCTGCTTGAACAGTTGATAACGACACACACACTTGTTTGCAGCTTGCCCATGATATGCATATTCCAGCCATTCGGATCAAATATCCAGTAATACTTTTCCGATCCTTTATTTGGCTCGCAAAGGATGCATCAGTGTACACGTCATAAAATATATCATTGCACTTCCCGTCAAGATATAGTCCATGTTTAGATGTTCCCTTCAAGTATTTCAGCACTCTCAGTGCAGCATAATAATGAGTCTCATTGTAACACGAGAGAAACTTACTTAGTTCTCGAACGGCGTTACCGATATCTGGACGGGTACCTCGAACCAGGTACTGCAGTGATCCGCCTATGCCTCTATAGTCAAACGGCTGCTTGTCAATTTGCTCTTTCGACAACTTTGTTTCAGGTTCTAACTCGACTCCCACTAACTGAGGAGTTGATACTTCTTTTGCATTTTCTTGGCCAAATTTCACCAATAAGTCCTTGATGTACTTCTGTTGGCTTATTGTCATGGTCTGGGCACTTCTGTTTCTTTGAATCTCCGTTTTGAGGATATAATGGATGTCGCCCAAGTCTTTCATTTAGAACCGATTTCTCAATTCACAGTCAATTTTGAAAATGTTGATTTCTTCTGATTTTGGTGACACTATGGTCAAATCATCGACATACACGACGATTGTTATCCAATCATCAATCGTGCACGTGTCATTTATCAACTCATTCAATCCTCCCACTCTTTTCACATAGATGCAATACTCTTTGTCACATCGTGAAAAGCCAATTGTAGTAAGGAACTCATGGAGGACAGCATACCAAATCTTTGGTGCTTGTTTTAAGCCATATATGCTCTTCAGTAGTTTGCACACCAAATGCTCACCTTTCAGTCCTCTCTTTTGAAATCCAGGAGGTTGGTGCATAAAAACCTCAGTGTCCAGTTTCCAATTTAGGAACGCTGTATGCACATCCATTTGATGAACTTCGCAATCTAAGACCGTTGCAACCGCAAGTACTAGCCTTAACGACTCAAACCGAGCCACAGGAGCATATACCACATCGTAATCTAGTCCATACTGTTGAAACTGGCCGTTGGCAACAAGTCACCTTATATCTTTCAATTTCACCGATGAATGTGTACTTTACACAAACACCCAATGACATGGTAATGTAGTTTTTCCTTGAGGCAAACTAACTAAATCCCAGGTAGCATTAACCATCAATGAACCATATTCTGAGGTCACTGCTCCCATCCAGTTTCTTGTTGAGGTGTGAGTAGAGCTGCCTTGAGTGACCGAGGCACTACGATGACCATGTTGACTCCGAGTAGGTCATGACCTTCACCCTTAATCTTGTGCATGTGGACTTGGTAACACTTATAGTCCTTCAAATGAACTGGAATCCTCTGTGTTCTCTTCGGTCGAGGTGTCAACAGTTCAACCTCTTGGCAATCCGGATTGTCAGAATTACACTCTGCTTCGATATCTCCCACTGACATTGTACTCGTTGTAGCAGGTGTTTCAGTTTCACCTGAATTCAATTCGAGAGTTGAAACTTGCTTACTTTCTTTACTGGTAAGGTCGGACTCATTCGAATCGAATGCATTCCTCACGACCTTCTCACCATATTCGCGATCGAATTGGACATCCGGAGCAATGAAGAACTGATTCATGTGTACATTTAGAAGCCGATATCCTTTGTAGTCATCAGCGATTCCTAAGAATTTGCATTTGATTCGACGTGCTGAGAGCTTTTTGTCGTGTCGGATGTCATGTGCGACATGAGCGTAGCATACACAGCCCCAAACTTGCATCCAGCTTAGATCCGGAGTTTTCCCATACACTATTTCGTATGGGTACCTCGCACTAGGTGACCTATTTTGGATGTAGTTGCCATACATTAGGGCTTCTGGCCACCACATTGCTGACATTTGTGTATCATTTAGGGCACATCGAACTTTACCAAACTTACAGTGCCCGACTTCATCGAACCAACCAAGGAATATTTTATTTACTGCGAGAGGCATACAATTTCACAGTAAAAGTTGACCTTCAATTTTTGATATCACAACCAATTATTAGATGTAATCGGTAATATGAATTTACAGGACAAGTAGTGAAACTAATCCTCGTTGTCATTTTCACTTTCGTCATCACTGTCAGCAGCTGAGGATTCTTCGTCCGAGCTCAAGGCGTCCACTTGGAGGAGGTGCTTGTGCAGCTGCTCCAGTTTACCTTGAGCAACTTTGATACACCCCTTAATCTTGTACGGTGTCAAATCGGCAAATGCTTGCTGAATTCGCGCTTTGACCTCGTGGAACTTTGAAATATCCTGATACCTTCGTCCAGCTTGGCCTTTGACGATTGCCCATACCAGTTCAATTGGCTGTAAATCGGAATGATGCGGTGGTGTGTAAACCACTTTGTGACCTCGTGCTTCAGCCATGGACACCACGACAGGCTTGACGTGTACGTGAATGTAGGCCGACAACTTTTGCCACAGCACACTCTTGAAGTCGCCTTGCTCAAACGCAATTCCGAACCGCTTGCATTCATCTTGCAACCGCTGCTTGCGCATTCGACTTGACGGTGTGTCAGAAGGGAGGCCCTTGTGGTATTTTGCATTGTCCATGACAATCCATGCGTTGACCACGTGGAGCGCGTCCAACTCGTTGAGCAGTTTGCCGAACCAGGTGACGTAATATTCATGATTGAACATACCATGGTAGTCCTTTGGTTCTTTGGCTGTCGACTTGCCGCCTGTAAAAATGTCGAGCCCCATCAGTTGGCAATCGACGGTTGGAGCATCCAAGATTGCTGCGATAAAGCAGTAACGTCGGCCCTTGTGTTTCTCCTTTGGTGCCTTGTCGAGGCTGTCGTTCGGGTCATACAAGCTGTCGTTGTGGCACTTGTAGTGATGGTGGATGTACGACTCATCGGTGTACACCACAGCCTGTGTTGATGCCGGCGAGTTCGTTGGGTGCATAAGTTGGACATATACGACACGTGCGATGGCGTTCTTCTTGGAGAGGTGGTACGTGGACGAACCCTTTCGACTCCCGCGTTTGTATCCTTGCTTGCTGAGGAAGCGCTGAACGGTGCGTATGGCAGACTCCTCTTGCGTCTTGTTGTTGAGGTCAACTTGGATGATCTCGTGTTCCACAAGGAAACCCATTACGTCGACAGCAGTGGTACGTGTTCTCGTCGCCCGTCTGTCGCGTACGAACTCTTGAACGAGCTGGATTACTTCCGCTGTGTGTGGTATTCTGTTCTTGTGGTTGGATCTATTCCCGGCTGGCACGGCAGCAGTGACAGTGCCAAAGTGTGTATACTCACGCATGACATCTTTTACGACATCAAGGCTACGGCCAAGGGCTTGTGCAACTTTCTTGGCCACCTCTTTTTGCCCGTCACTTTTAAAGTAGGCATGGAGGCGGACAATGTCAAGTCGCTCTTCACGAGTCAACGTACGATGGCGTGCATTCTTGACGAAGTCGAAGCATGCTTTGACGGCTGGATCCATGTTATATGGCATTATCATGATTGTTAACCGACGTTGTCTATTATTATCGCTGGCTGTGGTGAATAAATTCACAAAGGGTCACAAAGATCAAGCCTGGGAATACCTCTATAAATGCATATTCAACTAAATGTAGTATAACTCAAAGACAATTGTCTTTTAAAGGTATTGAATTGTACAGTATATATCGTATTGAATTTCTCTATGCAGCATACAAAACCCCATATAAATTGGACTTCATTTGCTCGATCTATGCTGAAAAGAGGGTTCGATGAAGTCGGGCACTGTTAGTTTGGTGCTCACGTTCCGCTGATCCGTTCTCTTCAGGGGAGTACGGATTGGACTTCTCAAATCGAACTCCCTGGATACGACAGAAGTCCTCCAGGGTCTTGTTGACGAACTCTTTGCCTCCATCAGTTCGCAGTACTCGTACAGAGTATCTACCTTTGTCGATTTGACGCACACATTCCTTGATCTTATTTACAGCATCACTTTTCTTGCAAATAGGAAAACACCACTTCCATGATGATTTATCACAAATCAGATTTACGTAGTACTTTATCCCAGCTGGAGGACCACATTGCCCCTTCACTTTCATGGGACCATCCGTGTCAGAATGCAGAGTGCTGTGGACATCGTCGTCCCTCGACCCTTGTAAGTTCCTATAGGACATTCTATTGCTGTTCATTTACACACACACCTTGCAGTAGAATGCCACTTCGTTGAGTACTTTGGCCTCAATCATTGGCACACATTTCACTTGTCCACTGCTGAGAAGTCGAACAAGCATAGCTCGACCAACGTGACCGAGCCTCACATGCTATTCCTTCAGTATAATTCCATTTTGCTTAGTGTTAGAGTATCTCCTTTATATGTTTGTGCCTTGACGCTTTGATACACAACTTGGCGTTCCTTGGTACTCATGTGCCTGATGTAGTACGACCCTGCAATTGCTACAGCTACAGGGCGAACGCACTGCCACGGACATGGAGGAGGCGGCTGCTAGCCTGGATGACCTCACCATGCAGTTGTAGTATGCGGTAAGACTAACCTCGTTTCATCTATTACATGAGAGTAGTGTGGTTACTAAGAATCATTGGGTCTTAGATTCTGGATGCGGAGTGAGCCTAACTGGTAGAGCTGAAGTGTTTGTACCAGCTAAAGTTGATACCTCGTATAGATTTAGCTTTCCAAACAATGGCACCCCTTCGCAAAATCTTCCTTGCGCTTTGGGCAGTCCTTCTTCATGTGCACCTTGGCACCTTCGTTGTACTTGCCGTTACAGTAGAAACATTCATTCTGGCCGCCATCCGGTTTTCGCTTGCGCTCATTAGCCAGAATTTGGCCAACCTGAAATTCGGACTTGTTTAGGGATTTTCCAAATCCGGTTGACATCGAAAAATGTCCAACTTACTTTTGGACCCAAACGTGTTCACCACCAACTGAAACACTTTGTTCATAGTAAATGAATCCTTGGTGAACTTAACCGAGGACCTAAAGTACTGCTGGGGGAGGAGCGATAGGAACAGAGCACCCACTAACTGCTCCGACACAATTGGCTCGCCGAAGCACTTGACGCTCTGAGCGTTGATGCGGTTCCGCAGGGGGCTCTTATCGGTTTTACCCCCCGCAGGACTATATACCATATATAGATTCAAGTTAAACGAGTTTTGTGGCGTGTCGAAGAAATTAGTGTGCGAGCAAGTCTTTTTAGTGTAGGACGAGCACTATAAGCATTTGTGACCACCAGAAAATCCGGATAAAGTAATGGTTTACCGGATTTTTTTCGCACCTCCACGAATTCACTGGAACTTCATTTCCAGAATGTCGTCGCAGCGAGAGAACTACCTTCGCAAGTGGCTCTGCCGCGTTGACAACGAAATTGAGTGCGACAAATCGTATCCTCACTCCAACGAAGGATTCAAAGTCCATGTGCAAGCCGTGCACAAGTTGGAGTGGCCTCGCAAGGGCCGCACTCTATACGGCTCGATGATCCCGGCGCCTCCTCTTGTGGTCACAGCAACAGCGCCAGCCTCGACGCCCACTGAACCTGAAGTGTCCATAGAGTCGGATATCGAACTAGTGAACCTAGTAGAACGGAGTAAGTCTGGTGGAAAGGCCGTACTACTCGTTCTTATTCGTTTAGTGCGTCACCAAGGTATGGACTGCACTGATCTGATTCGCGCCCTTTTGCACGAATCACCCGGACTTTCTGAAGTAGAAGAATCCAACCTAGTTGAACCGTCTCGTCCAACCGCGCGCAACCGCCGAGTAGCCAAGAGAGCTAAGAAGTAGGAAACTGCACTTTTGTGTTGAGTTTTATGCGTTGAGATTATGTTATTATTTGTATAGTAAAGGCATAGATAACATTGTCCAAATAGGCTATATAGCCACGATATAGTCTATATCACGACTATTTCGTGCATACATAGGCTATATCGTGACGATATAGTCTACACATACACTGTACTCTATATATAGACTATATATGTATTATATAGACTATATATGTATTATATACACTATATATGTATTATATACACTATATATGTATTATATATGTATTATATAGACTATATGTGCACGGTATAGTCACTATGTAGACTATATTCAACACTAAATTGACACTATATGCACTATATAGACTACATTACCTACACAACCAATGCACAGTACATACTATATAGACTATATACAAAATTCAGTACTTCACTAAGGTATACTATAGTACATGTACACATTAAATCATCCGGATAATTTTTGTCTGACCATCACACCTCACATTTCAAATGGCTGAAAACGACGCACACGGTCCGCCCCTCGACCAGGTGCCTGCCGATGCCGTCCGTGCCGAAGTCGAGCTGTACGACATGTCGGACGTCGCGGACTTCTCGTGGCACTCTGACCTGAAGGCCACTGGCGACGAATGCACATGTGTTGCCTGATGTCCTAATTGCCCCTGTGCAATGACGTATGATGCGGCGAAGAAGCGTTGGCGATGTCGACGCCGTGCCTATGATGGTCTCGGGAACGTCGAGATTGGTGTTCGAACAGGTTCGTGGTTCCAACGCTCCAAACTACCTATGGACAAGATCGTTCGCATGCTATTTGCGTGGGCCTCATGGTGATCTGTGTCCGCTGTCGTCGCTGAAGAAGAAATGCCAATGGAAACTGGAGTCGACTGGTACAACTACTGCCGCGAGTTGTGTTCGATGGAGATGCTGCGTACACCCATGATGGTAAGACTTGTACTATATAGTCCTATACATGTCTATATAGTCCTATATACGTCTATATATGCCGATACATGCATATATCGTGCTATATAGTCCTATATCGATATGTGGTAGGTTGGAGGGCCAGGCGTTACAGTGGAAATCGATGAAACGTCCATGAAGAAAATGAGCAAGTACAACCTTGGCAGGCACTATCCCGGGCACTGGGTTTTCGGTGGTGTCGATAGAGCCACAGGGAAGTGGTTTGGTGTCATAACTGGTGCTGACAGGACGAAGCCAACCTTGTCGCGTTTGATTAAGAAACATGTTTCTCCGGGCTCCCACATTATGTAAGAAAGTACAGTACATGTGTGCACATGGTGTATATCGTCAGGTCTATATAGACTATATAGGCTACATGGTCTATGTTATAACCGCATTGTAGTTCGGACAAGCTCGGGTCGTACGTGCTTCAAACGAGCAGCATACTCTGGCCAACAACCCGTTACTAGCCGACCAAGGCTACAGTCACGAGTGGGTGAACCACACGGAAAACTTTGTGAACCCCGTCAACGGTGGTCATACACAATCCATTGAAGGTGCATGGGAAATTCGCATCAAGCGCTTTTCCAAAGCGATGCGCGGCATGCACCGTCCCCACCTTCCATCGTACTTGGACGAGTACCTATGGCGAAGTTGGTTTTTCGCTCACGGTTCCGACAGTAAGGCTTACTTTAAGGGATTCGTGTGTGCTATTCGCAGGTACAATGCGACGGTGCAACAATACATGTTAACACCTCGTAACCATATAGACAATATAGTGGTAGTATATAGTAAGTCTTTAAACCAGTTGGTGACTATTACACAAT
>NW_009798293.1:332351-342936 GCF_000520075.1 Aphanomyces astaci | reverse complement strand
TCCAGTACGACTGGTCTATCGTTGTGATTTGCATTGCTTTGACACGAAACGAGCACAAGACTGGATAACATTTTAGAGGGCTTGGTAAATCGTCAAGCAAAGGCATGAAGAATCAGCAAGTGCAATGCTCAATTAATCACCTAGTCAAGTGGAATGTGAGCATACATCAAATCAGACACCATGTAATTGATCAGTACTTAAGTCTATCACCAAGTGATGAGTTATATTGGAATTCTGTATGGTTCTTTACAATTGCGATTTGTCTCATATCATGAACGCACTTACTGTTACTAAGGTCTAGTGTATATAGTAGTATGCGACGACATTCTGGAAGTGAAGTTCCAGTGAATTCGTGGAGGTGCGAAAAAAATCCGGTAAACCATTACTTTATCCGGATTTTCTGGTGGCCACAAATGCTTATAGTGCTCGTCCTACACTAAAAAGACTTGCTCGCACACTAATTTCTTCGACACGCGATAAAACTCGTTTAACTTGAATCTATATATGGTGTATAGTCTTGCGGGGGGGTAAAACCGATAAGAGCCCCGTAGGGCACTCATTGCCTTAAAGTGGTCATCCACATGGCGGTAGTCGGACGTAAGGGTGCCGACGAACTTAGTGAGGAGGCCAATGACACCAGCCTCGCTCGACTCCCCAAAATCGCGTTCGAGCATGCGCCAGATCTCGGTGACGGTAACGGCTGGGTAATAGGGACACGTCGAGCTGGTTAAGGTAGCTCTTCGGTAGGGTTTTTGACAAAAGTGGGCGAATCTTCACGTTTTGTAAGTCCCTAAGGAGGGTGGCCTCCTTTAGGGATTCTTCCGTTAAGGTATCCGGTAGCGCATCCGGCACAGCAGTAAGCCACGACTCGTAGGACACGTCACACAAGGCACGCTTGGCGTTTTGGGCGTCAATGCGGGCCTTAAGCCAGCGCTTCTGCAGCTCACCACGGAAGGCGTCTATCCAGGTTTGGAAGTCCTCACGCTTGCCACTGAATACGAGGCGTTGGATGTCGGACTTGTCGGAGTTCATACTTGAAGTCTTAAGATGAACGCGGGCAACACACTGGTGGGGTTGAAATGGGTTGATATTAAGGTGCTCAGTTAAAGGGCAATTCCAAAGTGAACACAAGCCTCTGCTTCATCGCACCAACTTAATGAACTATCGCTAGCTATGACATCACGTGACACTGACGACTGTCAAACGGAGAGCAGCCAATCCCTGAATAATATAGGCCTATGTCATGCAGATCACTCAAGATACATCTACAGACGATGCTGGCCGCTCATTCGTGACCTAATGCAAGCGTCACTACTGATGTCTTACCTTGTAAGTCAATATGAAACTTTGTATGGGATTCATCCGGAATAATTTACGGATAAGGTTGAATTAACACTGATATTCAACAAATACTAGTAGTAATCTATAAGTATGGCCCGAGTTCCGCAGCAGCTGCTCAGGTGGACATCTAGTTGGAGTGTGGGTCGTTGATTCGAGTGCGGTAATCGAGTTCCATGTCTGGCCGTGGCTACGGTGTCGTGTGAGGGGATGGGGGGATAGGCGCGACAACAATGTTTGGCAATTGAGGTGTCATTGGGGGGGACTACCAAAACCTCCGCATATTATTTTGCTACTTGTAGCAAATGCGACATTTTCCGATTAAAAATACTGGTAGCAAATTGCGGATAGGTCAATACGGTCTCAGCAAAATACTACAGGTCTGTAGTATTTTGCACTCTACAAACAGATATAGAATTTTAGGATTCCTAAAACAAGTGGACATACGCGCTTTAATTTCTATCCACTCGTTTTATGTGATGTGATGGAGAAGCTATTCTCCAATATGTCTAGAGGTAGAGGGCTCGAATGGTGCGCTGGATCCGTGTCCTTGCTGCTGGACCTTGTAGAAGAGCACCTTCCTGCTGGCCGAAACATTTGGAACCGTGGTGGGCGCCCACTGCGGTAGGGGAGAGACTTGACAACATAATGCTTCTTGAACTGAGTAACGAGGATGTCGAAGGCGTCTGGTGTCAATGATACCGTCGAGATGAACGATGGCGAGTCCCTGGTGGCATACATTGTGTACAATGGTGTGTCTTCTTGGTACGTCACGAGGGATACCGTGCGAACATAGTTGCGTTCCCTCAGTGAACCGCGGATTCGTAGGGCACGCATGAATCGACGGGTCATTTGCCGGCGTGCCCAGTGCCGCGGCGAGAGAGGCCGACATGCTTACATCCACTGAATATTTTTAGCCAATTGGAATGTAACGTTATATTTATTTCATCCAATTATATTGAAGTGAAATAGTGAATTGTGAAGGTTTTGGTAGCCTGCCTTATCAAAACACAGCGTGTTCGAGAGACGTCGTGATTAAAAATATTGGGTTATCCGGATGCGAAATTGCGAATTGCGTAGGTTTTGGTAGTCCTCCATTCGCACATGGGAATGAATGCTTTCGCGGGCTAATTGCACAACTTTCGAGCGTACCATTTCATCAGTCATTGAGAGTTTTATCATATTTCAGAGATACTGTATGATGTTGATTGGCTAAATATAAACCAATAAGGTTAGTGGCACCAAGTTGTCACTGCTCTTTGGCCTTGGTCGTATGATGCTGGGCACTAGTAAAGATAAGCCCCCGGTCCCAATTAGATTAAATACCGGTTCCGAGTGTAACAAATTCAAGTAATAGTGTCGTAACCAAAAAGTCAAAGGCCAAAAGTACTTAGTATTATTAGTTATACTTTTTTCCAATTCCGTGAACTAAGCCGGTGAAAAACATCTTTTCGTCCGCTTGCGGTCGGAAAAACCAAGTGCACCACATAAACTCGTCCAGATAGGCGGGGAGGTACTTCTTTCGAATTCCACGCATTGTTTTCAGAAAGCGCTTGACGCGAACTTCCCACACACCCTCGATTGTCTGGGTGTGTGCGCCGGTCGCTGGATCCACGAAGTTTTCCGAATGGTTGACCCAATGATGGCCATAGTTCTTGTCGGCAAGTTATGGGTTGTTAGACAATGTGTGTCGTTCATCCGACGACACGTACGAACCAAATTTGTCTGACATGATCAGAGTACCTGGTCGGATATGCTGCCCGATCATGGCAGACAAAGTTGGTTTCGTACGTTCCTGAACGTAAGGCGACCGAACCACTTGCCCGTTGTTCTGTCCACGCCGCCAAACAACCAAACATCTGGGTGTTGGGCTCCGCGGTTGTATTTGGATTTTTTTTTTGAGTGATGTCTCGTCGATTTCAACGACCGAGCCTACACCGCCAACCTTGGATATATTAAATACAGAAATAAATATCATTAATTTCGATAACCTTGGATACATTAATTACAGGAATAAATATCATATAATTCGACAACCTTGGCTGTATTAAATACAGAAATATATATCATATAAATCGACAACCTTGGATACATTAATTACAGAAATACACATTACACAATTTAACCTTCAATATATCAATTGCAGGAATTAGTATTATATAATTCGATAACCTTAGATACAGACATACAAATTCTACAACACGACAACCTTTATATATCAATAACATACGTAAGTATTATGCGATTCGACACGTTGGATGTGTTAATTATAGAAATACATATAGAATAATACAACAACCGCGGATATATTTATAACATAAATGAAAACTATCTAATTCGACATACCATCATAGCGCTGGACTACATCTCGTTAGAGCAAATGCCTCGACAAAAATTATAAATGTCAATCGCGGCAACTTTTGAGACTTCCGTCTCGCGAGCGGCGACCGTAACCGGATTGCGCGAGGCCCATGCGTACATCAGCCGCACCGCCTTGGACAATGGAAGTTTGGATCGTTCTTCGAACGATCCAACCTTCATGCTGCGCTCGATCGAACCGCTGCCAGCACGACGGCATTGCCACCTTGTCCCGCTCAAGGTCATGTCCTTTGCACACGACGGACACAGCATCTTCTATTTGATAAGCCCGACCTGCATACACCACGCAGTGCAAGCAGCTTCGTCACACGTGGCGGCCATGACGGTGCTGAACTTGAACTGCGTGGTGTTTGACTTGTCGTACTGTGCGACGCGCTGGGCTTCCTCCATCGCGGAAAGTTTGAAAGTGGGGGCAAAACTTGACTTGAGTACTTTTTGGTGGGAGTTTTTGGCGGTCAAAGTGCCTTTTATCCGGATGTATATGTACTTATCCGGATTAAGTACGGATACACTATTACTTGAATTTGTTACACTCGGAACCGGTATTTATTTTAATTGGGACCGGGGGCTTATCTTTACTAGTGCCTGATGCTGCAACGACGTGTCAACGGCACGGTTCAGTCTCACTCGCGCAATGGACCTGACCCCATTCTGACCGATGGTGAAGTCCGTGGAATCATTGAGGCCGTCAACGAGCGCACACTGCACGCCCAATGTTTCACCCGTGACGAGCTCGTCAACTTTATTCGTGTGCATTGAGAACAGCCAGCATGAGCGCCATGTACCCGACACCTTCCCTTCAATTTATCGACCAGAAGCGCCCAGGCCATGGACTCTGGAGTACAGTTTTGACCCTGACTGCATCTGGAACCTGGATGGATCCGGCACGTGCGCCCAAGGGTCTCGCAACAAGTCAAAGGTCATGGCAACCAAGGGAATGCAGCGAATGCCCAAACGTCCGACGCAGAAAAAACGTTTCCATCCTGGTGTGTGTCAATGCTGGTAATGGCCATGTTGCCCCGTTCTTTGTCCTGCCCGGCGCCAACGTGTGCAAACAGATGATTGTGGCCTCGCTGGGTCCAACTTTGCGGCCACCAAGTCATCGTTCTTGTCGACAAAGTTGTTCATCCAATACTTTGAATGGTTGGTACAACAACTCGGCCCCAAATGCCCTGTCCTCGTGCTTATGGATGGGTACAAAGCATACTGATTGGCCAGCACGATTGCCTTTTTATGGTCGATGGGCATCCTGCTGTATGCTTTGCCTCCCACTTCTTGCAGCCGCTGGACGTCTCAGTGCTTTGCCATTTCTAACGTCTTCAGGACATTGAGTAGGTCCGTTTTCGTGTGGAGAATTTTCGGTTTTGCCGTGACGAGTGACAAGGTGGCTGTGGCATCGACTGAGCTAGCCGAATGTCTTACAAGAACCTTCATTGTCAGTGGGTTCGAGAAGACAGGAACTTACCCGTTGTCGCTCGATGTCATGACATCCAAGATACTTGGGGACAAGCCTGGCGCCAAACCCCACGGACAAAGATGCAAGTGACGGTACAAGTTGAAACAATAGTTATTGTACATTCTGCGCACTCAAGGGATTGACATTGATGTTGCCAGGGCCATGTGCATCAATGCCAGCCTGATCCAAGCATCCACGGAGCAAACAAGTGCCCCCAAAAGCGAAGACGAATGGGTTCACGGTGGCTGCCTTATGACCTCCGAAGAAATCGCGACGAAGGTGGCGGAAAAGGAGACCAAGAAGATGGAAGGCGAAGCAGAATTCAAAGTCAACAAGAAGATGTTGGCCCAAAAATATGCATGCAGCAACAGCGCATGCAAAGAAGAAACCTCAAGAACGTCGTCGTGAAACGATTGAGCGCAAGCTCAAGTCGTCGGAAGATACAAGGAAGCCAATTCGGCGCAAGCGGCCAATTTTGCAAAATGGTGAGGTAATTGAAGAGTACTATAGATTATTTTTCGGATAAGCAATAATTCACTAGCATTAATGCGGATAAAGTGATTCACTAGCATTAATGCGGATAAAGTGGCTCAGAACCACTTTCAGCCTATCAATATTTTTAATGTTCAAATGCAATTTGCATTAAAACTAATGGTCTAACTGTACCATCTCAAGTCAAACGAACTCAGTTATGTCCTGTGATTTTAAAACACTAACATGGCCGACCATTGATGTGCCAATTTTTCTTCATTTTCATTTTCGAATATTTCAGTTGTTTTTTCGAATCCTCCCTTGAACTGACTGTACATACATTTTTGGATGGATAACGTTGTGCTCTTTCGAATGAGCCCAAAGTAAATCGATTTAAACAGTTTAGGATTGCACAATTAATTTTTGAAGTCGAGTACTTTACACAGGGCGACCATTGGTGTGCCGATTTTTTATACTTGAGTTATGTATTGAAAACGAAAGGTTCAACCAATGTCAACAACATACGATTACCATTTTATAAAGGTTTATACAATTCGAACAGGATCATGTATAGGAGTACTTTTAAACACAAATGTTAGGGTCATTAGCATGAATTTATACAGGTATCATTTGTCTAGAGGTTGCATTTTGTCAAATGAAAATCGATTTAGGGTTTGATTGGATAAATAAGTCGGCACATCAATGGACAATCGGCACATCAATGGTCGGACACGTTACTAGTATTATAATAGCAATTTTGAGTTCAGCAAGGCCTCCATCGAAAGTCCTCAAAAAGTGTCACGGAAGTATGCCCATACTGTCCGTTTGGGCGAGTCGGATGCAAAGAAATTTTCCACTGGGCCGATTTTAACGCAGTTTTTTTTAATCTCATCGTCTTGGATCAAATATTCTGCTTGCTGAAGCTTGAAGGCCCAACTACAAAACTGTGCTCTGCGTTCGCAAGCAACGATTTCAGCGATGAAACGTAGTATTTTAATGAAGTAGACTATTTAAATAGTTATATTTGCTCAATACTTTTAATAATTTGTACCTCTGATATAGTAATACTATAGATTATTTAACTTTTATTTTATTTTATGACTTAAGTATAGTATACTTCGATATACCTGTTTTAAAAATGCGTTTGCATTAAGTACGTTCCATTAGGTGCTGAAACTTCATTTCAAACCTGGTGGAGTTGTATTCGTTTCCAGGCAAAATAAAACCCCTCACGTACTGCACGTTAAACTCCTGAATTCAAATATACCTTTGGATCGAGGAAACACCTCCTAGGGTAAAAGTTATGGGAGAAACCATTCTTGCATTCCTTCCGCCCAAACGGACAGTACGTAGAAGTAAGTACTCATGCAAACTTTGGACACCGAAGTCACATATCACAGAATATTATAGCCAATAAGATTTGAATTTGTGAAAGTCATAACGTGATTGGCTTAAAATTGAGATTTCCATCGAAGTTCGAAGTTATTCAACCAATCATTTTCCGATGAATTGGCAAATTCGAAGTAGCAAGTGTCCCTTAAAATCCGTCGCCCCCTGTACGTCCTCCGCTACTTCGCCAACGGTAGATAACGTTACCCGCTAGGACGGGAGTTAACGTTCCTGGTACAGAGCATATACTGTTAATAGCATTAATACTAGTACTTCGAAGTAATATTATTGTCAAGCAAGTACAAGCAACAGTACCATGCTAGAAGTATCACTCAATCTAGTTTCGATGACCAATTCCCCGAGTGAGTGGGACATCCACTCAATTGGTCAAATGCCCACTAAATCAGGGAATTTGGTATTATTGACTTAAAACGTCCCTGAGTAAGTGGGTTGGACTAATTGCTTGCTACGATAAGTACTGTACAATTCTAAAGTACTACGTACTACACTGTACAATTCTAACAGTAAAGTAGTACAATTCTAACGTTAACGTTAAACACCGTTACAAATGCATACTAGTACGACGTTGTACAGCGTTAATCGTACCAACGTGAATACTTACTGTTTAAAAACAGTATTCTATGTAAGCTGATGACCATTGCTGGTAGTAATTCGTGGTAATTCCTCCGAGTAGTAAATTGATGGAGTCTAACTTGCCATTTCCAGATCGGTTTATTAGAGCATCTCCACCGTACACGGAGTTTGACCCTGATACTGAATATTACTCAGTGTCGATGATATTTTGACCCTGAATTTACCCCCACCCCAACACTGAATTCGACACTTAAACTGAGTTTCAGAACCCCGGACCCTGAGTCTTGACCATTCCACACGGAGTTTTCACTAAAAACTCCGAGTCGAGGTTTTGCGCCGAATTAATCTAATAACAAGACATTTGTATGGTATACAAAATAGTCTACACAAAATACTTTTCAATTGCTGGACGACGATGTCGTTGTGGATGAACGACATGGAGAACGAGTTACTGTCCAAGGCATGGGTAGCAGCGCCTGAGGATCCGATCAAGGGTAGTGGCCAAACCTCGACAACATTCTGGGACACAGTAACCCATCGTTTCAACGAGATCAAGCCAGAAGGCCGCCCGCAACGCACGGCAAGGGCTCTCGAATCAAAGTTTGCAGACATCAAGCATGCTGTCAGCAAGTTCACTGGTTGCTACACCCAAGTACAAGACCTTCAAGCAAGTGGAACGAACATCGACGACGTCGAAGATGCGGCAAGGGCACTCTAATTCAAGACCACCACTTCCAAGACGGGCAGTGGACGCAATTTCAAGTACATGGGGTGCTGGCGAGTCCTGCGCGACAAGCCAAAATGGGAAGCGTATCGGGAAAACGGCTTCGGCATCAAGAAATCAACCAAGCATTCTAAATTGACTGGCGAAGACATTAATTTGGACGGCTCCAAATTGTTGTCTTCGACAGTCAATTTGGAATCTTCGGAAGGCCGTCCGCAAGGAGCGAAGGCAGCGAAGCGCAAACGTTTGAGTACAGAGGATATGCCTCAAGCAAGTGTTGACATGGGTGGGCTCGCTGCTGCAATTGATCGCAAAGCAAATGCGCAATCCATCGTTGCGAATCTCCAATTGTTCACAACACCGACGGAAAACCTGACGCCTATGGCCCTTCGATTTTTAGAGCTACAGCAAGCTGAGGTAATTGCAGAGCTCGAATTGCGTGCTGCTAGTCGTATGCAAAAATCAGCTGATTCGCAATCAAACTAGAAACGTCTTCAACTAATCTAGTAAATTGATAATTGATTTGCTAATTGCAATGTTTAAATTCGATTTTTTCTCTTCAACTAACCTAGTAAGTTGATAATTGATTTCGTAATTGCAATTTTTAACAGGGTTCTTTTCTACATGTTACCACGCTCTGTCCACAAATGTTCGATGATGCTTTGACGCAGGAGATCATGTGCATCGGAGTCGACCATGGCTGAACGTTGATGCAAATAACCGTCGAAGGACAATGGCTGCTGAGGTCGACGGCGCTCCAGGTCGTTATCCCATTCCGATGCATTGGGGTGGTGTTCCATGGTGTTGTCGTCCTTGATGATCATGTTGTGCAAACAAATGCAAGCAAGCCACACGACGCGCATGTGGTCACGACTCCACAATTGGCTGGGATTGGCCAGAATGTGAAACCGTCCAAACAAGACCCCAAAACAACGTTCGACATCCTTTCGAACACTTTCATGTCGTTCACAATAGTACTTTTCCTTCTCCGTTGAAGGACTGCTCAGACTTTTCTGAAACGTCGAGTGTGATGGATAAATTCCATCGGCCAAGAGATAAAACATGTCGAACGAAATCCCATTGAACTAATACACAAAATTGTACGATTAATGCAAGAAAAAATATTAGACAAAATATGTATTTATTTGTAAATAATAGAGACAAGATATGTATTTATTTGTACGAGTAAAGCAACCAAAAATATAGTGCTAAAATGTACTTACCGAAAATCCATCACTGGAAGTTGCAAGTTTAGACAGTTTCACCATCAGCGTCGAACGGTCCAAAACATTAATGTCGACCCTGGAACCCCCAGAAACGCATGCCAAATCCACAGATCTTGCGTCGCAACTGCTTCCAATATCATAGACCGCTTCCCGTTGCGGTCTTGATATTGGCCTTGCCAGGCAACAGGGCAGTTTTTCCACTCCCAGTGGGTGCAATCGATTGAACCAAACATCCCAGGGAACCCACGACTTTCGTTCAGGTTGAGATGTTTTTCGACATCCTCTTCATTCGGCTCGCGCAGGTACACGGGGCCGAACTCTGAGACGACAGCCCTTGCAAAGCGCTTCATGGATTCGATGGCTGTTGATTCACCAAGGCGACAGTAGTCGTCGGTCGAGTCAGCGCAGACGCCATACGCCAGCATACGAATGGACGCAGTGCACTTCTGTAATGGTGACAGACCTATATTATCTTTAAGCTTATATGTCATGCCATGCTTACCTAACTTTCCGAATGCGTCTGGTTTTTGGACAAAGTATGTATCCGCAGCAGCCACGGTATCCATGATCCGAATAAAGAGTACTCGATTCATACGAAACCGGCGGCGGAACTGTCCTTCTGTGTACGTAGATGGTTTCCCGTTCTCTCCAAAGTAGTCGTCAACAATCTGCTGGTGCCCACGAGTCCGGTTTCGATCAATGTTTGGCTGACGACCGCGACGAGACCCGCTCCATGACCGTGAGTCTACAGCTGCGGCTTGGCGGACGGCTTTTTGGGCTACCGTACTTATGATGACATCGATTTCCTCGTCGGACGAATCCATCAGTTGATTCGACAACTGCATGAGTCGGTCATTCCAGCGCATATTGTGTGGACTTAGAAATGACCATACATATCTTATCTATTTATACTGTATTAATTTTCGCAGAATTGTGGTTAAAAAGTCAGTGTCACGATGCGAACGAATATCCTTCATACTCAAATTTATTGAATTCAGTGCAGAATAT